>NW_026575046.1:26760000-27062500 GCF_905146905.1 Nyctereutes procyonoides
ATCTCATCTTGTCTCAACCAGTTGAAGGTAATTGTAAATGGTGAGATTCCTTTGTATATTAATTAAACTTCCTTAATGAAATTCAGGTGTAATCCCTGAGGCTCTGCAGCCCAGTTAACTAAACTGTAGAATACAGTATTTGCCAAAGGGAAATCAATTATGTTGAGAGAGGTCTACTACGAACACCAGCAAGTCTAGCTCCACTGCCTCCTGGACAGAAGAACAGGTAGATGCTAAACTAGAATTATGGAATGCTGTCAACTACCAAAGCATGGCTCATCATTGGAGAGCATGACATTTTTTAGTTTGCTTCATTTTTGCTTGTACTAGCTTCATCCAAGCTTGTGCCAGCTGCCACATCTAATTTGACTATTGGTAGCAGAGGGGTAAATTTTCTTATCCTCATCCAAACCTAATATTCTACATGACTTATTTCTTAACCAAAGCACCAAATACTAGCCTCTTAGGTTGAATAAGAACAAACCATTGTCTATCTACATTGTGGACTGAACATTTTGAGAAAAAAGGGACTCATTTTCCATATCCATATTAAGATACATTTATTCTAATATTAACCCATTGGTAATAACCAGAGTTTCTATTTTAGGGGCATAATAGTAATATATGTAAATGAAGATGAATCATTCCAAATTTCACAAGTCTCCTCAAAAATTAAGTTATTTGCAATATATCTTTTAGACATGTGTATCATATTTCACAGTCCTTTCCTAATACTAAGCCTTATGACAAGCCCAGTGTTTCAAAGGCTCTTTCATTCAATTGGGTGTTAGTATTTGGTGCTTTGGTTAAGGAATAAGTCATGTAGAATATTAGGTTTGGATGAGGATAAGAAAATTTACCCCTCTGCTATCAATAGTCAAATTAGATGTGGCAGTTGGCACAAGCTTGGATGAAACTGGTACAAGCAAAAATGAAGCAAACTAAAAAAGTGAGAAATTTGCCTTTTCAATTCACTCTCATGAGAACAGATCAGGTTGAAGGGCTGCTTCTTTTTAGTGTTTTAAATACAGAAATAAAAATTAAATGCGTTAATGTTTTCAAAGTTCCTAAATAAATCCGTTTGTTTCTTCAGATTTTTCACCAACATGTAGAGCTGATTTTTAATATTAGATTCTAGTCAACAATTAATTGACACTCAGTACACTGGAAGCAAACAGCAGGACTGGATGCCTCTCTATAGATATACTGATATAACCAGTGAAAATTACTAAGAATTTCTAGGGCATGGAATCAGCTGTATCAAATGGTTGTTTTAGAATGTAAGCTCCCAAGCCAAACTGCATGGATTCAAATCTCAGCTCTGTCTCTTACTTGCTCTACAACCTTGGACAATTTCCTTAAGGAATTTTCTTGGATGTAAAATGGAGGTAATAAAAGTAACTAGTTCATTGTGTTGTCAGGATTAAATGAGATCATGTTTGTTAAGCAACTGGCACAATGCCTGGAAAAAATTAATTTATAAAAATAGTTACTACCACCCCTCTACCCCCGTCCCCTCTGAGAAACACTGAAAAGGAGTCATCACAGTTCAGTTCCCAAGGAGCTTACAATCTCCATTTGGATGCCCTGAAAGCTTCCACCCATCAGAAACAAGAGGTGGCACAGTAGGCACATATGATACATACATACACAGGATTCTCATGTCACACAATCAGTAACATGAGCAACGGAGTACTCATATTAAAAAGATTTTGGAAAATGAAGAATATAACCAGAAAAGCACATCTATGCAGAAGCCGAAGCCAAGGAGGTAGGTGTGCATCAGAACATACAGGCTACAACAGTGTTTTTTTTTTTTTTTTTTTTTGTAAGGGGCATACCATTTTCTGAAGTAAAAGAAAATAAAAAGTGTGGACCAACTCAGAGACACCACGGATTATCACATATTATTACTATTTCAGAGAAACAACTTCAACAAAATCTTTGGGAGGACAGAAACTTACAATAAATGTAGTCTTTCAAATTGCCTGTCTTTGGCTTGTTTTATCCTGTAAGCATAAAAACAGAGAGGTATGATAGGGACTGGCCAGTATATGTGAGAAGCCACCTGAGCTGAGAGATGAAGCAGACATATACATAGCAGAGAAAAGACAAGTCCAAGAAGAATCATCAGCAAATCCAAAGGTCCTGATGCAGCAATGAGCTTGACTTCTGTGAAGAACAGAAAGGGAACCAGTGCGATGGGGAACGGGGGTAGGTAGACACATGAGTGGGAATAAGTCATATAAAACCTTACAGAGGGCAGCCCGGGTGGCTCAGAGGTTTAGCGCTGCCTTCAGCCCAGGGTGTGATCCTGGAGACCAGGGATCAAGTCCCACGTCAGGCTCCCTGCGTGAAACCTGCTTCTCCTTCTGCCTGTGTCTCTACTCCTCTCTCTCTCTCTCTCTCATGAAGAAATAAATAAATAATTAAAAAAAAAAAAAGCCTTACAGAACATGGTAAGAAGTTGGGGTTCGACTCCAGGGATGATATTAAGTCTTGAGATGGGCTCAAGCTGGGATGTGATATGATATCAGGACAAGAATTAGAATTACAAGGACAATCTGCTGCCTGGTGAAAGGTAAAGAACACTAACAGAAGTAAAATCAATTCTAATATTTGAACCACATTAAGTGGTTGAGAGTGCTATTCAAGGTAATGAGAAAAGTAGGAAGCATTGATAAAAAGAATGATTTGAGACATTATTTTATTTTTAAAAAATTTTTATTTATTCATGAGAGGCAGAGACATATGCAGAGGTTGAAGCAGGCTCCCCGCGGGGAGACCAATGAGGGGCTCATTCCCAGGACTCTGAGATCACAACCTGAGCCAAAGGTAGATGCTCCACCATTGAGCCACTCAGGCGTCCCTGAGACATTTTAAATATAAGAAGAAGGTGTGATACAAAAGGGGAGCTACCTAGAAATTAGGCTGACTGCTAATGGGGGATATAGAGAAACAGCTTCAATCTATAGATATGGAAGCTACTATGTCACCTGGTGTGATGAGATGAATTCCCTGGAACAAGGGTACAAAATCAGTCCAGAGAGTCTGAGACTAGTAAAAAGAATCGACCCATCTTATAAGAAGGGTTTAAACTTTATTATCAAGGCACTCATAATTAAAAAAAAAAAAGGTTTTGTGCCACACAAAGAATTTTTCAATAATCACGAGTCACTTACTGAAACAGACATTTAAGACTATCTAGCCTAAAATTAATGTCTGTGAACCACTCTTATGCACCACTTGGGAAAGATAACCTTATGCTGAGACCATTAAAGTAATGCCATCTAGTTCCTGGAACTGCCAGCTCAAATGTCCTCTTGGCCACTCATTCAAAGTAGATGAATAGACGACATTCAATTTCATGATGGGAAGATTTTGGAAGAGGTCTTAAAGAAAACATTTAATTTTTATCTTGTGCAGGAACATTGTAGATAGAATACATGGCATTTGTGAGAAAAGAGGATTGTCCTTCCATCCTAGATAACATTTGCCAAGCTCTAGAGGCCATGTTCTGGGGAGAATATACCACGTGAATTGTTGCTTTGGTGTTATTATTCATTCAAGAAAAATAGTTGTTTTATGGAAAGCTTATTCAGAGCTACAATACTTAAAAGCCCATGTGAATGCCCCATTTCTCCACAAAACATAACCCAAAATGTACCACCATTCATGGCAACAGCAATCGACAGGCTCTTGTCATGGTTGTTTAAGATACAACATTTTTTCCCTCCAGACTTTGAAAAACGCAAAAGTAAAAGGCACTTTCCACATTACATATTTATCTCCCCTACCGCTGTCTACAACATGCACACGAGGATTTGCAACACCAATGACAAAGCTTTTCCTGGGTTAGTCATATTGGAGGGCAAAAGAAGTTTAGAAAACTTCAAAGTTGTGAAACACCCAATTTCTAAAGAAAATCTATAAATCAAAATTGCATCATTTATCATGTGTAGTTATAGAATATATGATTGGTATTACTGAGGCAGAGAGGTCTTTCTACTTGCTAAGAGCAAAGACACTGTCCACATCACACTGATTATATGAATAGAGAAACTCTAGAATTTACTACTCTTCCTCTTCAGTCTGGGGATTTTTTTTTAAATGTTTTATTTATTTATTCATGAGAGACACAGAGAGAGAGAGGCAGAGACACAGGCATTGGGAGAAGCAGGCTCCCTCTGGGGAGCCTGATGCGGGACTCAATCCCAGGACCCTGGGATCCTGACCTGAGCCAAAGGCAGACATTGAACCACTGAGCCACCCAGGTGCCTAAGTCTGGGGATTGACCATGTGAGGGCTTTATCCTCAGAATGGGAGAAATTTAAAAGATAATTTTCTGGCTTTTAATTTTTCTTAGGGATTATTAAACATTGTTTATTCCTTATTTCTTTTGGCACATCTATATTGAAGGCACACTAAGTGTCAGGTACAGGAACAAGAAAAAAAAAAGGAAAAATAACAGATACACAACAGAAAATTTCTAATAGTACATATAAGACCATAGGATGACAGAAAAAATTGCTTAAATTGGGGAATAATTAATATTTCACAAAAATTCCACTTAAGGGATGTGGAAGTTTGTTATTTTTGCTTTAATCAGACATAATGAGCTATGCAAATTATTCCTAATTCTTAAATTAAAATTAGAGTAAAAGTTGTGGCTCTTGGGGAGCCCGAGTGGTTCAGCAGTTTATTTTTTTTAATTTTTTTTGGCTCAGCAGTTTAGTGCTGCCTTCAGCCCAGGGCGTGATCCTGGAGTCCCGGGATCCCACGTCAGGGCTCCCTATATGGAGCCTGCTTCTCCCTTTGCCTGTGTCTCTGCCTCTCTCTCTCTCTTTTTCTCTGTGTCTCTCATGATTAAATAAATAAAATCTTAAAAAAAAAAAGTTGTGGCTCTTCACATTTTCTGGATGGTCAATATTTTCAATTATTTTTTTTTTTGGATGGCACTCTATTTCTGGGTTGATTGGCTAAATTGAATGAAATATTTTGGCTAACATTTTACTTGATTGCCTTATTTGGATTCAGGTAGGTAGGTCGGTCACATGCATACGTTAAGGTGTGTTTTTATGCATGTGGAAGTTGGAATCCACATCATTATCAGGTAAGAGATTGTACCAACCAACGGTGCTCAGAAAATGCTTAACAATTGAAAATAATTACCTTAAACTTGGATTGGGTTTGTTGAGTATTTTACTAAAATACCTTAGAAATAATGATTTAGAGCAGCATCTTAATTAAGATATTATTCTATTTTTACAAATAGATTTGAAGTCTATTTTTGCTTGTTTTGCCATTATTCTCCCAGAATATTTCACAAATGTGAAGGAAGGAGTCAGTAAATTAACTTACTATTAATAATAAAGATGCCCCAATATTTTTTAAAATTGGAGGATCGATAACATTTCGCCATGGATAATTTGACTCCCAGGATGAGTATGACAAAGAATAAGTCAGTGCTATTAGAACTGCCTGTATCATGTATAACTCCTGCTAAAATAAATGGATTACAAAAATAATACCCAAACTAAAGACCTTAACACTCTCAACCTCTATACCTCAACTACATGAGTCTCCAAATTGACAATAGACCAAATATTAAACTATTTAGAGTCACTCCCTTCTATCACCATGAATAAAATACATTATTCAAGCAAAGGTCTTTGTTCAAGTAAAAAGTGGACTACCAAACTGCTCCATAATAATGATTTTGAAAATACTTCTACTCTGTAGGCAAATATAACAAATCTCTCTAGTAAAACATAACTTGGTGGGTCTGAAAAGATAAAACTTTATAAAAATCAACTTGTAAATAAATATACTTTTTGAATGAGTTAACCTAAATACTGAAATTCTAACAGATCAAAACATATGTATTCCTTAGAGAAAACAACTTTTAGCTTGAGAATACAGATCAGATATGTATACCAAATGAAACAGGATAAATTAAAAAATATATACATCAATTTAAAAAGATATATTTTAAGTTCTGAGACATACTGAATCATATGCTCCTTGGTTATGAGCAAGTATTTTTGATAGCTTTATAAAATCAGTTCACAGTTTTGTTAAATTCACAATGGCCAAACATTAAGAATTCAATCCCCGATGAGTAGTTACAATATCAAATAAAGGAACTGTCTGGAGGAAAAACTGTACAGACACAGTAATCAAATTCCCATACAGGATTAATGGATGACATGTAAGCCAAAAGATGATTCATTTGATTTTAAAATTAATTACAAAAGTCCTGATTATTTTAGAATGAATTACATATCCTTATAGTAGGTCTCTTTAGGCAATAGCAAAATTAATTAAATATAACTATGATATACTTGGTCATCAGAAATATAACAGAAGGGAAAACATGACTCTTTTGCAGAGTATATACCTGATTTTCTCCTAATCAAGATGAGTCAAATGAAATTTGCATTCATTTTGTAAATAAAGGAATATCCAGAATCTAGCACATTATTAGTAAATTAGGACATCTTTAAGAGATATGTAAAGACCATGGAATAATAAAGCCCATTTAAAAATATTTGTGAGATGGTGTCTATTCTCAATAAATTTGCTTATTTCAGGGAAGTCATTCAAAGTATTTTGTGAATTTGAATATTTAAGAAAGAAAGTATAAGTCCATTAAATGCTGAGTTTAGAAAAATTATTCAAAAAATTAACTGGAGGCCTCCCCCTTACCTATAGAGAAATTAAAAAAAAAATACTGATCGAGTACAAGAAAGATTCTAGGAATCACAGAAGAACATCAAATTATTCAAAATGAAATATGCCCTGTGTACATTACATGCATTAAAGTCATGACAATTTATTTGCAACATTTTCAAAATTTCAAATAAAATTCAGCCGATAAATCACTTCATAGTCTTTATATGTCTGGCATTAGGAAATATCTACTGCCACATTTTCACATATTCCAATACTGACTGAAGACAGACACCTCACTTTCCCCCATTGTTTACCCAGATATGAGAACTCTGAAGGTATATCCAAAAGTAGAATTCTGTTTTCAAATCTATACTTTGTGGAAGCTGAGTAAGAAGCACCTGTTAAAGTTCTCATAAGATTTATGTGGCAGATGGGTAAAAGGGACTGGGATGAGCTCTATTTTCAGGCTACTAAAAACCTAATTATTTCAGAGTCAAGATTTTCTAATTTTTAAAGTAGTCCAAAAAATGTAATGGCATTATGCCATTATAAGTTTGAGACCCAAAATTAAAAATGAATTAAATGTTTGATTTCATGAGCAGATTACATATTAAAAATGATTTTAGGTATAGTTTTATAAATTGATAATTATAGCACATCCTAATAGATGGAAAGATACAAGGTTTAAAGTGATAATTCTACTTTTAAATGGGAATTTATACAAAAGATTCATCAAATATAAGAATATATTTTCTTGTTTTGCATATTATAATTAAATCTGGAAGCAAAACTATGAGGAAAGTAAATGTCTTATAAATATCTAATTTCATTTGCCAGAAAATGGTCTTCTTTTAGGTTACTCAATTTCTAATATCTAAGATGACATTAAGCCTATGATGCAACAAAAAAGGAAATACAAACACAATATTATCCAAGTTTTCATCCTTGATATAAAACACATTACTTCTGCAATTACAAATAAAGTACTCTCTCTATGTACTAGACTTGTATTTCTCAATCACCCTAAAAAAATTAAACATAAAAGTACACATTTATTAAGTTTCAAGGAAGTATTTTATCCTAATCCTTTCTACTTTTTATTTTTCTATTTAAAGTACACTGATCTTGGAATTATCTCCCAAAATAAAGAAAAGTTTACACAATATTTCATGAAGAATGATGAACAGTAAGAGAAATTTAGTAAATACTTTTGTGAATGAAATGTAGAACCTAACAATCCATTTTTAAAATCCACACAGATTAAGTTGCTCTCTCTCTGGACACTAAAAACTAACCTCTGAACTAAAAAGGCAATACATGGAAATAACCTATGTGATGTCTAACGCCTCCACTCTAATTATCATTAGGTTTCACCTGTCTAGTAAAAATAGTATACACTCTAGGTGATATTTAAAAGCTTTGAGGATACTTGAACCAGGAATTTTGGCAGCCACTGTGAACTTGAGGACGATAGTATTTAATAATGAGAAGCTAAAGTACATTTTAAAATGGATGATAGACATATAAAATACTTCATTTATATTTACCTCCAAATCATCAGAGTTGTTATACTCTTCGCAATTCATAGGGGCATCACAGTATACTAACAAACTAAAATAAACCTATCATTTATCCTCATTGCTTTTTGGCAGCAATGCAAACATTTTTATTTGAGGCTTTTCATACATTATAAATATTATACACCTTTTATCAAGGAATTAAATTATCTGCCATTATCTTTAAACTATTATGTGTCTCAGAAATACATTTTTTTAATAATCCATTTTGTTTTTTAATCCATTTTGTTTAATCAATATCTAGAAATACAAATCAATCATACTTTGATAGCCAACTCAATATGTAATATTTATTACATATTTGGTATTTATTTAATCAATTAATTAATTAATTTAATTAATACCAAACAATTTATGGCTGATTACAGCAATGGGTATTTTGATGAGACCATATGTGAGGCTTTCATGTGAAAGTAATGAAATTGCTATCATTCCTAAAGTTTTTGCTCATTTATAACTTGCTTAGAGATATCAGGAAAATTATATTTTATCCAAACACTATGTACTGCAAATAATGGCATAATGAAGACGTGAGACTCTCCTAGCCTAATGTGATTTTCAGCAGAGCAGATGTAGTTAGTACTCAGTAGTCTAGACAAAATATAAGGAGATTATTTTAAAGTGTATCTTTGCCAAAACTCCTGTGATGGTTTGGCAAAGGATTTCCAAATTGTCAACTCAAATGTCCCAAGCTGAACTTTAAGTTTACTTGATTATAACAAACTGTTAAAACATACATAAAATTTCTAACAAAAGTACTACCAAGTGCATCAAGAGTTCATCAAAATTCAAGTAAAAACTGATATAAAGTCATTAAAAAAAAAAAACAAACAAACCAAAATACTTACAGGCAATTGAATTATTAAACTATTGAGTAAACGAAAACTCAAATTACATAAACCAGACTTCTATTTTTTCATCTCACTCCATGAATTTACACACAAGATTAGTGCTAAGCTATTATTTATAATTATCACCTTTGTTAAACAAAATAGATTGGTCTTATTTAAAAAAAATGTAAATCATAGCCACAGGGACACTCATTGTCTCTGCAGAAATCATTACCACTGCCATAAAGTCACACCCCATTTCTAAATTATAACTTCATTTGGGAAAAATCAAAGTTTCTATTGATGTGAAATTAAGAGTGCTGGTCTAAATCTTTTATTATTTCTTTTAACATGTTAAGATATTCCAGATTCTTCCTCCATGCCTTGTAGTTTCAAAGCATACTCCAAGAGGCAATAAAGTTCTCTGAGACCTCCTTGAAGCTCCAAGATTGTCAGAGATTACAGACCAACCATTAGGTTTCCAGGATTCCAGCAATTATGGTGGTAGAGAAGAGGTGCCACTTGTATACTCTTCCTTCCATATTACTTACCTATCATCCTACTCATTCACGGGTTCTACTACTCAGCCACTCAATCATTTGCCTGCCTAACCATACATATCCAACTGTATCCTGTGGTATGTGATGGGGGATAGTAAGATAGACCTCGTCTCTAGAAGTTCATATTTTTGAGTGGGGAAGAAATACCCGGCAGATTAGATAAAAACTAGACTGAAAAAGAGGAAAGGAAAGCTACAGTAGAGAAACACAAAGAGTACAGAAGAGCTAATATATTGTATAGGACAAATTGTTTATCCTTATGCATGTTATATTTACATTACTCACTCTAGTCTTATATGTGGGTTATCTACTAAACATAATATGAAACGATGTATTTTTAAAAAAGGATGTGATCACTTTTAGGAGAACTGTAAAATTCTTTAGGAAGTAAATAAATTGGCAAATATAGTTAGGAGTGGATAGAAATTAATTTTGAAAGTGCATCCACTTTCTAACTTTTGCATTTCACTACTCACAAAGTTACTCTCCACTGGATAGGAAACCATAATAGGGTATAGACTATGCATACAAATTATAGGATAATATGGTTAAGATCATAATTTATTTCAACTTCAAACAAGAAATACAAGTTATTCGAAGTACTTAACTTACAGATAAAACATCAACTTTAGTCCTCCATTTATTCCTGTGATTCAAAGAGAAGTTTTGACAAGATTTTATTTTTTTTCAATATTTCTTACCTATAAATTTCATCTTGCATCAAAATCTTCTTTAGGCTTATCTGGCACCAATGGCACATTTTTCTTGGCTAATGGCATAAGGCAGATACTAATCATGTTTAGAAGGGTAGATTAGTAATACATTGTTCTCTTTTTTTTTCTTTAAATTTTTTAAAATTTATTTATTCATGAGACACACAGAGAGAGAGAGACAGAGAAGCAGAGACACAGGCAGAGGGAGAAGCAGGCTCCATTTCATGCAGGGAGCCTGACGTGGGACTTGATCCCGGGTCTCCAGGATCAGGCCCTGGGCCGAAGGCGGTGCTAAATTGAGCCATCCGGGCTGCCCACATTCTGTTCTCTTAAAAAAAGTTCATTCTTGACCAGATGAAGTGACCTAAAGTCTCAGTGAGAAGAGAAAATCAAGTATAAGGTCCATCGACATAGGAGAAACAATAGGATCTTGAAAATATTGCTATAATTTTCAGAAAGTACTGAAACCTTGTGTCAGAGAATCACATTTTTCTTGGTTTTATAATTAAACATTGCAGCTAACAACTTGGATTCTTTGTCCGTTATCCTCATAATGTATGAGGAGGATGCAAGAAACAGAATTTTACTGAGATTACAGAAGGGCTGATAACTGCATGTGCCATGCTTTTTAAATCCCCCAAGCAACACACAAGTTTACCACTACATCCAACAGAGCTTGGATGTTATAATGAAGTTCAGGAACTGCTTTAGACTACCTGTGAAAGATGCAAAGTAGCCTTTAAAAGCTTTTGGATGTCACCCACATAATACAAAGTAGGGAGGGTCTTAACTAAAGTAGGCAGGGAAACTGTTCAGTTTTATAAAATGCACTAGCATGTGATTGTCAGAGGGTTCAGCTCCAAGCATGTAGAAAGAGGGCTAACAGTAAGGATCTGTATTTGTTTTTACTTTGTAACTCCTATTGTCTGAGCCAGATTCTCCCAAAGATCTTATTTTATTCCGATTCCTGCAACATCACTGCCAATGAATGTAGAGCAGACTTGGTCACTCCTTTGCTCAAGTCAGCCAAGAGAATATTCTGTTGCAGAAAGTAACATTTGCCTCAAAGGCTTGGAAGCCAAGGGAAAAACTGAGACACGTACACGACAATAATATATAAACCAATTAACTTAGCCTCTCAGGAAAAGCATCTTTACTCTCATCAAATTGTGTATTATCTGGCAATATAAATTGAAAATCTATTTATAGAGTAGTCAGGCTAAATGTTTTATTGCTAAAACAGAAGTTGCAAGGGTCACAGAATGCAAAATCCTAGGAAACACATTCTTTTTTCCAGAGGCCAGTTAATAAGCTCTTGACACAGATTACTTTCTTGTCAATGGTTCTTTTGTCTTTCTTAAAACTACATCTGCACAACAACTAGGTCACCTTGAATTTCAAGTACAACATTGCCTGTAAATTTAATTTAACATCATATTATCCATAATTACCATAAACAGGAGGCAGGTGTGACCCCTACTGTCAGGCTGGAGGGCCTGAGGACAGGATGGACTAAGACTCGCCGAAGGCTACAGGTTCTGAGTTGACAACAGGCTGTAAGGATGACCTGGCTATTAAAATATTATTGCAATCATATGCTTCTTTAAGAAGCAGTACTTCCAAATGAAGAGGACGAACAACCCGTTTCCTCTGAAGAACTTACTTTACCTCTGGATTCCATATTTTCACAGCTCTCAGAATACAGAGCATGAATAGAGGGCAAACAAGAAAGCAACCAGTCTGAAATTTATGTCACATGAACTCTGGAATGATTTCCTTGGAGGAGAAAAGGCAGAGAAAGACTTGCAGGCTGAGCGTAGATATTCAAAGCTCATCTAGTAAAATCCGCGACAGAAGATTTACTCTGGGAGAAAATGAAAAGGTTTTTTTTGGTTTTTGTTTTTTAGGTTTTTAAATATGATCGGGGCTACCAAGAAAGGATTAAGATTCTTCCAACATAGTGTGCTTCATATCACGTAAATGTTCTAAGCCACATAATGGCCTAATCATTTATCAGTTGCATTGTTAAAGGGACATCCTAAGTAGGAAAGTAGTTAAATCTCTACACATGGAAGGTCCGTTTTAAGTCTAAGACTCTGTCATTAAAGGTCACGCAATTTGGCAGAGAAGGAGCCAGTATCAGAACTCAGATCTAGGCAAATAAGTTCTTGTACCTCCTTTAACATCTGAATTCTTGGCATACCTGATTAACAGGTCTCTACTCTGATCCACTTTACAGAAGGCCCAGGGCTCTCTTTCTGATAGAGTTGATGCTATTTGCTTGTTTAAAAATGTTTGGTAAGTTCTAAGACCTCAGAGCACGTCCAATCTGTCTAAAGTGACATATTCTGGCTCCCAGTCTTGGTCCACACGATCTCCTAAACATTTTCTTCCTCCCCTGAAAGTGCTCTCCATGTTACCATGAGGAAATCATAGAGCCAGTGGCTGTGATACTTGGTCTTCCTCCCTGTTTCTAAAAGACATCTTTGTTTATATCTTTTTTCCATGTGGAATTCTATGTAAGGTTTCATTTTGAAAAGGTGTCATTTAAAACAAACAAACAACACTGCTCCAAAGACACATGAGCCTGATGGTGTAACAGCAGTATTTCTAGTCCTTCCATGTTTTCCTGCCTTCATACACCCCCCCTCATCTTCCCCATTCCCCTCCTGGAACATGCCAGTTCACCTTTCAGGGCACTCAAATAATTGCAGTCTTCATCCATGAAGCCTTCTTCAATTCCTACTGCTGAATTATTTGCTCTCTCTCCATTCCCATTCTATACATTCCTCTCTTCTAAGACTTTACACCTTCTAAAATAGTTAATATTGGACAAGCCAGCCCCATATACAGTTAGCTCCCCAGGGCCAGGTGTATGCCTTATTTATCTAACTCCTGCAATGAGCACAGTCACAACTCAAAAGCCTGAGTGAATGAACAGTAGCCATTGGTTTTCAATTCATAATCTATACATTCTAGTATTGTTTCAAGATTCAAGAGAATTCTGGAATGGTAAGCATGGTTATATTGCCCCTACATCTTTGAGCAACATTTTTCATGACCCTTCATTTAGAAACATCAGTTTGTGATCAAGAAGAGAGGTAAAGAAGGGAAATTTCCTTTCAGAAATTTTCTCTACAGACGAAATGATAAAAGTCATGGAAACAAAGAGCTGCCAACTAGACCTACCTCTCCAAATGTCTGGTAGCAAAGACACTCCACTTTTTTTTTTTTTTTTTTTAATTAAGACTACATATTTGGGGCACCTGGCTGTGTCAGTTGGAAAAGCATGCAACTCTTGATCTCGAGGTTGTGAGTTTGAGCCCCATGTTGGGTGTAGAGATTACTTAAATAAACTTAAGGGATCCCTGGGTGGCGCAGTGGTTTAGCGCCTGCCTTTGGCCCAGGGCGCGATCCTGGAGACCCGGGATCGAATCCCACGTCAGGCTCCTGGTGTATGGAGCCTGCTTCTCCCTCTGCCTGTGTCTCTGCCTCTCTCTCTCTCACTGTGTGCCTATCATAAATAAATAAAACAAAACAAACAAACAAAAAAACTCTCTTTAAAATAAATAAATAAATAAATAAATAAACTTAAAAAAAAAAGACTACACTTTCATCATAGAGTAAAGGTACCATGGGCAATGCATTGTTAGGTATATTGTGTGCATTGATGCATTTAATATAACACTGCAAGTTAAGGTTCATCTATTATTTCCATTTTATAAACAATGACTGAAACATGGAAACATTAAAATCATTCAGTCTCTCAGTATCAGTAAATTTGATAGTTATCTCTGTTGCACCCTGACTGGTTCACTCATTTATTTATTCTTCACTTCATTTATTGATTTGTTCATGAAATTTATTAAGCATATAACATGCACCTTTAACATATAAAAGTTTCCTGCATGTTCATAACTGGACAGATTGCAAATTAGCAACTTCTAATTCCAAGTTGTTTGGATTTGTATTTAGAAACAAGTTACTTTAGATCAAGCCACATTTTGAATTCTGAAGAAGATAAAGTTGCAATTGGAAAAAAAATCCTATCCCTACGGATTGTATAACATATAATGTGCCCCAAACAGGAGGCACTATACTCAAATCATTTTCTTGGGCTGTTTTAAATAACATTATTGTAATATCTTAAAATACTAGTTTATATTTTGGTTGCAAAAATCTTTAACATTAAGTTCTTAAAATCTCCACAACCATTAGCTGATATCACATAATAAAACATGTGACAGTTTCAAATTTCTATTCTTTTTAGTTTGACATAATTTTATTTTAAACTACTGCTAACACATTTAAGGCAATTTTGGATTTCAAATTTCCTTTTTGGTTTTGTTTATTTTAAAATGCACCTCTCTAGCCAAGATTTTGGTAAGCCAAATTTCAGACTAAGAACACATTTTAGAAGTTTCCTCAATAATTCAGAATGACTGCAGTAACCCCAGTAATATCACTACTTGTTAGCTCAAAGATTTGGCTAAACCACAAGTTACATCATGTTCCTGGAAACGTAATTGCTGGGAAACCGTCAAACCTGGTTCACTACAGCTTGCCTGCATCGATTATGGTATTTCTACCCCCCAACACTGAGATTATAAAGTAGTTCTTTGGACATAGAACAGGAAGCAGATCTTTATTAATTACATTTACCTAACAAAACAAATTGCTTGAAAGGCTAGTTAGGAAGAATGCTGTGGCTAGAAACCATCCCCTTCCCTCTTCGTTAAAATTTATCTAAATTTGTCAAACCAAACTTCAAAATTCTCTTGAAGTTTCCAGTTCCGTATCCTTTTCATTTATTACAGGGGTTAAATTGCGATTTGCACATTCTATCAGATACAGATTGTTTAAGGCAATATGTGATGGCAATTTTATTACACATCAAATCCAGTTGTTTACTCAAGAATAAATATGTTAGGAGCCAAGGAGGGGAAAAAAATCCATTATAACTTGGTCATTATTTCTGTTTTGGGTAGTCTTTCCGTCACAGAAGTACTATGGGATCTGAGAGGAAGCTGCCAAGGTTGCAGGTTCAAACAGAGTTCTGTGTCTGCTTCTCGGTCAGGGAGAGACCAAGTCACCATTTCTCTCTAGAATTCCTCATTGGGATACAAGGGCCCATTCACCTGAAGGAAAGGTTAAAATCAGAATAAGAGTCATCTTTCTAGGTCCAAACAATTTCTACAGTTTTTTTCTGTCCTATGTGATTGATATTTCCTGCATAACACAGGACTGAACTCTTCATGCAAGGTGCTGGTTAGATTAAGATTACATATGTCATTAAAGAGAACAATATCTACATTTTCATATAGTTTGTGGTTCCCACGGGGACTGAGAATCAACAGGCCTATAAAGAAGGACTGACTCCAGGCATCTTACTGTGTGACTGTTACATAGTAGGCCCCCTGAAAGACCAAATAAGGAAAAGTAGTGCTTGCCCACATGGAACATACTATTAAATTAAAAATAGGATAAACGAATTTGAGAATAAAAAAATATGAAATATATAACAGTGTGAATGAAAAGACCGGGACTAGCACTAGTTGCCAGATTAAAGATAACGGGGATTTAGAAAAGGAAGTGGTCACTTTAGACTAGTTAGTTAAAAAAAAAAAAAAAAAAAAAGGCATAGAAGAGATGAGATTATTGATTTTGGTGATTTTTTTAGGACTAGGCTAATTTTAGATAGATAGGTAACAGTCAGGAAACAAGCCAAACAGGAGGAAAATGTACTGCTTACTGGAGAATGACAAGTAAGCCAGCCTGGATATAATAGCTTGGTCAGGAGAGGAGTGGACGGTGAGGGTGGCACAGCAGGCCACCTCTCTGTCGGAGGGCCTGGGCAGCCACACGCAGGAGGCTGAACACCATGCCCCAGCTCCACCACAGGGCTTCATGTTTATATTATCATGTTTTAGTGTCTTAGTAACCCAGAAAACTAGGTATTTAGTAGATCAGGACACTCAGAGGTAAAGAGACCTGTGCATTAGTGGAAGCATCACAACCTCAGACTAGCAAAGTCAGTGCTCTTGCCAGTTGGGGGCAACAGGGATTTTTTTGAATAAGGGGGTGATGTAAACAATTTGGTATCTTGGGAGGCATAGTGTAGCCAGCTGGTGTTGAGGGAATGCATTAAGCAGTTGGTCAGCAGTTCCATTGAAAGGCTCAGCAGTAAGAAGGAAATTGATTAATTCACGCAACCATGAAAGAGATCAATGGTGCTAGACTAATACCAGTATGGCAAAATTAATCAATATCTCAGAGAGTCCTGTTTCTCTCTGTATGCTGACCTCATACTATCCTTCTGCATGTTGAACATTTCCCTCTATTGTTAGGGACAGGGGATGGGATGGATTGGGAAAGGAAACCAGCATCTTAGTCATCTCTAAAACAGACAAGATTCTCATCCTAATTTCTTTGAATAAAATCTTGGGAAAGGATTCTGATTGGCCATCTCTGGCCAGGAGGTAGAGTCCTCAAACTGACTGTAAAGCAGAGTTTTAAAATATTGTAGAGGGAGAAGTACCCCCAAAGGATATGGATGCTGTTCTCAGAAAATACTGAAGATGAATTACTGGAAAGCCAACATTTATTATAACCAATAAACACTTAAGGCAAACTAAATCACCAGGATAAAGTCTTCCACGACTGAAGACTATAGAAATGGCACTGATCATGCATTTGATGTTATCTTGAGTTAAGACATCATTACATACCTGAATTTGCATTTTTATATGCAGATAGGTTAAAGTCATATAAGTATTTCTTATCATTCTAATGCTAAGATGATTTCCAAATTTATCCTACATCTTTCTCTATTGGTTCACATCTTATTTTTAGTAATTGCTTTGGAAAAGATGATTTGTTTTGTTCTCATGTTTTAATGATACACTATTTTCTCTTTTTTTTCTTTAGATTTTATTTATTTATTCATGAGAGATACAGAGAGAGGCAGAGACAGAGGCAGAGGGAGAAGCAGGCAGGGGAGCCTGATGCAGGACTCAATACCAGGACCCCAGGATCATGCCTTGAGCTGAAGGCAGGTGCTCAACTGCTGAGCCACCCAGGCGTCCTTGATACACTATTTTCATACTCAATCACCTTTTTTCTTTTTTTAAGATTTTATTTATTTATTCATGAGAGACACAGAGAGAGAGAGATAGAGGCAGAGACACAGGCAGAGGGAGAAACAGGCTCCATGCAGGGAGCCCGATGAAGGACTGGATCCCGGGTCTCCAGGATCTTGCCCTGGGCTGAAGGCAGTGCTGAACCACTGGGCCACCAGGGCTGCCCCTCAAACACCTTTCAGTTAAAATCCTATATTGCATCATACTTATATTCTTTTTCTTCCCCTAATCTTCCAAAAGGGACAACGGGCCTTTTATCAGGGTGACTGTGTAATGGGAAAAAGGAAATATGAGGCCTTTCAGAGATTACTGGACTGTGGCTCTGAACTAACACTAATTCTAAGAGATCAAAACCATCTCTGTGGCCCACTAGTCAGAGAAGAGACTGTTGGAGGTCAGGTAATCAATGGAATTTTAGCTCAGCCTGTCTTAGAGGGGGTATGGTGGGTCTCCAAACCCCATCTGAAGTTATTTTCCCAATTCTAGAACACATACCTGGAATAAACGTACCCGGGAAATTGCAGAACCCCCATTTTGGTTGGGACACGGAACCAATTTGGTATTATCTTTTTTCACCTTCCATTTTGAGTGGTGGAATTCATACATCTAGGCTGTTCAGAAGAGTCCTTTGATTTTAAAGGTAACGGCCTACGACTACATACACATCTAAGGACACAGACGTTTAGAGGTAAATGCTGTGTTGCTTCTTCAATAATACAGGATCTTAAATAATACCAAGAAAGTGGATATTCCATGTTTTCCTAAGCTTATTTTATAAGCAACTGGAGGCGAATTCGAAGAAAGAAGCAATGATAACTTTTAGTCGATAATGGCAGATAAACTGCTCAATGCAATACTGTCACTTGAACGCTGTCCTTATGAACTTGCTTCCAACAAGAATGAAGTGACAAGTTGAAGTCAGTGATTCCTGGAATGGACACCTCAGTGGTGTGTTCAGACGGCACTGTACTACCTTTTCTTTTCCCCTATATCCCTCTAGCCATGTGCGGGCAATTTTCTCCTTTTGTCGGTTAACGCTCTTCCTCATCTGGATTGCCTTCAACTATGTGACAACAAAGAACTCAAGCACCAAAATAGCAGCAGCTACATATCCTCTGCATGACAGTGTAATTTCTTCTGCCTTAGGGCTGTGTCTAGCACTGAAATCAGAGTCTGTTTACTTCGATCTGGTGCTACATTACACGGGGAGGGATTTAACTCTTCCTTATAAACACACAGGGGAATTATCTCTCGGCTCTGTTTAGCTTAGAACTGGAGATGAAATTGTGCAGTTCTTTTTGCTGCTGAGCCAGTCATGCCATTGAACAAAACCTTACCTTCCAACTTTATTAGACAAGCAAGAATACTGTGCTGTCTCTTAAAATGCTCAGCAACACAATTATTAGAACCAACGCAGAACATTTTTGGTGGCAATGAGTTGAGGAAATTAATCTTGAAGGTTTCCCATTTGACTTGAGTGTTTAGTTTTCTCTTCAGATGTTTCTGCTAGGGAATCAGCACTTCTGAACTAAAGAGTTTTACCAAAGAAAATCTGGCTAGGGACAGTATGTATGTGTAAAGCTGTGTTGATTATCAAAACATTCTAAGTGACTCTGCTCCTTTATAAACCAGTGTTCTATAATCTCCCATTCAGAAAAAGCCAGTCATCTTTAACACCACTTTCCGTCTTACCCATAATCAGCTAGTAATCTCTGTGTCTACTGGATTCTGCTTCTGAGACTCCTCTCTCAGCTGCTCCCTCCTCTCCATGCCTGATTCTATTTTTTAGGTTCTTATAATCTCTTGCCCAAATCTTTAGAAGAGTCTACTAATTTAATTCTCAACTTCCGTTTTTTTCCCTCCAAGTTCATTTTCCAAACTATGAGTAAATATTACAATACAGTTTAAAAGACTTCTGTAAATCCTGCCACACAGAGGCTCATGGATGTATTCCATATGCAGAGAACAGCTCCAAGCACAAAATAGGTACTTAATGTTTGTTTAATGAATAAGTACACTCTCTATTGTTGGGGGTACAGGAAGCCACTATTTGTTGAGTATCTCTAACTTAGTACATGTATAAATTCTCTAGCACTTGCTTGATCTTATCTAACCCTGTTGTTTTAATTCTCACAAAAACAGGTTAGATAGATGTTCACATTCTTGTTTTAAGTATGAAGAAATTGAGGCTCTGAGCAACTATGTAACTTTCCCAAAGTCAGAAGACTAGTAAGCAGCAAGGCTAAAACTTGAAGTTAAGCCTGATTTTTTTTTTTAAGACTGAATTCTTAATTTAATCCGCTCTTACACCTACAGCATGAAGCTTAAAGTTTTTTTTCCTGCTCCCTTGCTTTAATATTTTACCATATTATTTGATATAAACAAAGGAATACTTGTAACATCTATGAATTACAGAGTCAGGGAGAGAGAGGGAGAGAGGGAGGGAGGAAGGGGAGAGATAAGGAACATAATTTAAAAAGTGGGCAGAGGACCTGAATGGACACCTCATCAAATAGGAAAAATAAACAGAGAGATGTTCAACATCATTTGCCATTAGGGAATTGCAAATTAAAACAAAAAGGAGATACTGCTATACATTTATTAAAATGGCTAAAGTCCATAACACTATCACCACCAATTTCTGGTAAGGATGCAAAACAACAAGAACTCTTATTCATTGCTGATGAGAATGCAAAATGGTATAACCACTTTGGAGACATTTTGGCAGTTTCTCACAGAACTAAATATAGTCTTAACATATGACCCAGCAATCATGCTTCTAGGTAATTACTCAACTGATGGTACAACTTCTGTTCCTACTACAGCCTGCATGCAAATGTTTACAGTAACTTTATGCATAACTGTAAAAACTGGAAGCAACCAAGATGCCCTTCAATTGGCAAGCTGATAAATGGATATAGCCATACAATGGATTATTATTCAGTGATAAAGTAAGCTATCAAACTATGAAAAGACATGGATGAACCTTAAATGCATATTGCTAAGTAAAAAAAAGCAAGTCTTAACAAGCTACATATTCTATAATTCCAACTATGTGATGTTTTGGAGAAGGCAAAAACACAGAGGCAGTAAAGATCAGTGGTTGTCTGCTTCAGAGTGGGAGAGTTAAGCAAAACATGGGGGATGTTTTAAGGAGGTGAGATTCTGTAGGATACTGTACAGGTAGATACAAGACATTAAGCATTTGTCAAAATCCATAGAGCTTTACAGCACAGAGTAAATTCTAATGTATCCAAACTAAAAAAAAAAAAAAAAAAATCAACCAGAAGATTGAGGGATCCTAGAATAGAACACAGTGACAAAAGAATCAGAATATATTAAAAGTGTATGAACCAACCTCACTAAAGGATAGAAAGGCCTTAGATGTGGACCTAGGTAACTTTGGAAATTAGCAGTTTGGAAGGGCAAAATCAAAGAGAGCTGTACATAAGAATTATAATCCAGTTCACAACATTGTTTCTCAAAGGTGTAGAGAGGAACAGGTGTGAAACCACTATAATACACGTATACTCAAGCTGAACAATTATATCAATGATGAGAGCTAGATCTCCCGTTGGAAAATGAAGTTACACACAAGCAAGAGTAAAAGGCTAAAATGATTCATAAAGCAATGAATTAGGGCTGAATATGTATGAACTCATATTTAGCTTAATAGAGATACAGGGATTATTTGTAAAAATATTTACAGATATATGTATATACATTGGTTGGTATATACACACATTGGTATATATTTACTTACTCTGTCAACTGAGAAACAACGATGCTTCAATAGGAATGAGCACACCAAACCTAGATCCTGGTGTCTTGGCATTTACTTTCCAATAAAAGGAACCAGGGTTCCTTAGAAAAATGGCTGATTGTAGGGCTGGCGTAGGAATTGTACCAGGTGAGTCTGGAGCACCTTGGAGTGCCAGACATTTAGAAAGTATCCCCCTCAAAAAAGTCCGTTAACAAAAAAATTCCCCAAACTCCAAAACTTGGCAATGACAAAGGTGTGTCAAAAGAACATCCTACCAACTGGAAAATTTAAGCAACAAAGTAGTGTCATATTATAATGCAAAGTGAGAAATAATATCCAAGTCCATACTCATATAATTGAATAGATTAAAAAAGAGGGGGAGATGGAGAAACAAATGTCCATGCAGACGGATTCTAAATAATTTATGCAGATATTCTCTTCTGAAAGAGGTAGAGCATGACTCCTCACTCTTTCAGCATGGCTCTGTAGAGTAATGTCCTACCAAAGAGGACAGTATGAAAAGGAGAAGGAGAAAGAATAAATTTAGTGAAGAAACCTGACAAACAATACCTTGGGCAATTGATCAAAGTTAATATCAACAGTGATAAGACATGTTGATAAGATATAGCCTTGATATGATTTGATGTGGCCCTCTTGCCACTGGGATTGTTCTCCTACATCTAATCATGAGAAAAACATCAGATCAATTCCTGTTTAAGGACATTCTATAAAATACCTGGCCAGTATCAAAACTGTTAGGTCATCAAAAACAAGGGGAAAAAAAAAAACCCACAAACCAAAAAAGCAAGGGAAGTCTAAGAAATGTTCACAGCTGAAAGAAGCCTAAGGAGACATGATAACTAAATGTATTGTGGGATCTTGAGTGGGCCACAAGAAGAGACGTATTAGGTTAAAAAAACTCAAACAAACAAACAAACAAAAAAAAAACACCAAAAATAAAACAAGGAAATCTGTCTGAATAAACTTTAGCTAATAAAGTTTAAATTAACTTTAGTTAATAATGTATCTATACTGGTTCATTCATTGTGACAAATGTACCATACTAAGGTAGGAGGGAGAGAAAAGCGAATATAGGAAACATAGAACTTTCTGTAACATCTTTGCATTAATTTTGTGAACTTAAAGTCATCCTAAAATGTAAAATTTAAATAAACACCTATATATTTATGAAAGTGAATGTATTGCCTGATCAAGAACTAGAGCCTGATCTGTAAACTTGCATCCATCCTCTGGCTCCTTCCTTCTCCCTCCTGTCTGCTTACTTGCTTCCCCAGCGCCTTTTAAACAAATCATGAAAAAAAAAAAAAAAACAAATCATGATACTAAATTTTGTGATTACTTCTTTGTTTTGTTAGGGTCTTACCACACAAGTATGCTGGTATACCTTTAAAAGTTTTGTTAATTTCTGAGCTTTATAAAAATAGCACTGTACTTTACACTGTCTTCTGAGACTTACACCAGTAGATTATGAGAAAGTTTATCACTGTACTGTTTATAAAAGAAAAATCTAGAAACAGAACAACTGTCCCAGAGCAGATGCATGAATAAGTAAATCATGATATATTTATACACTTATACAGTGAAATATTACACAAAAGGAAAATATATGAACTCTATACAACCATGTGGGTGAGCTTTACGACAATGTTGGGTGAACACAGGTAAAGGTTTCTGTCTGATGTAGGAGGCCCTTGCCAAAGGGCTGCAATCTACACCTACCCCACTTCCTTGAAACCTCTATTCCTGTCACATTGAACTTCCCATGCTCTCTGACACTCATTTGCCTTCTTCTTATAAAAGCTGTTTTGAGATAGAATTCACCCACATAAAGTATACAATTCAATGGCTTATAGTATATTCAATGGAGATGTGCAACCAAACTCAGTGTTAGAATACTTTTTATCACACCACAAGAAATCCCATAGCCATTAGAAGTCACGTCCCATTTTCTTCCTCCCCTTCCACCCTGACCCTGGCTAACCAAAAATTTACATTGTCTCAGTGGATTTTCCTGTTTTGGAACATTTCATTTAAATGGCATCATAGAACATGTGGCCCTTTGTGACAGGGCTTCCTTCACTTGGCATGTTTACAAGGTTTGTTGTAAGATGTATCAGTATTTCATCGCAAAGACTACTGTTGTATGGACATGTACCCTTGCTTTTGTATATTAGTGGGTTCATCTATCATTAGTGGCTTCATTTTGCTCTCTGCCTATCAAGTTCCTACTCACTTATCTTTCAAAGCCCACATACGAGACCACTTCCCCAGTCCCTATGGTCCTCTGTTTAAGTATCATTACTATACTTTTCACATTTTATTATAATAACCCATGTGTACCTCCCCTTCCCCATGCCCTAGTGAACTCTGGGCTCCTTATGCACATGGAGAGAGAACTTTGTTCATCTTTGGGTTTGTAGGACCTAGCAGAGTTTGATCAACAGTACATACTCAACTGATATTTGTTGAGTTAGTGAATGAATAGATTCTCCCCATATTCATCCAGCTTACACTTACTACACAAAGGGAGTAGGTAATACCATGGAAACAGTATATACTAATGCAGCGTTATTACGATCCTGAACATGAGTTGACATAGGATTTCTGCATTTCAAAACTTTGTGGTCTTGGACAAGTGGCTTAACCACTCCAAATCCTATCTGAAACTTGAGGGTGACGATATCCCACTCATTCGGTTATGGACTTTAGTAAGTTATGTCTGTAAAGAATTTCCCACAGTGGCAGGAGTCATTACCAATAATAAAGCCCATGACAGAGGGGTGGGGGAGGGGAGGGGGGCCTTAAACAACATCTGGTACAAATCCCTCATTTTACAAATTAAGAAACTGACAAATGGAGAGATTAGGGGAGATTCCAGAGGCCAGTTGGCCTCTTGAGGAAGGAGTGTGATTTGACAGAATGACCTCACAGTGTGCAATACAGCACACACCCGACATTGACTCCTGACTCCGCCTCTTCCTAGTTTAAATGTCCTTAGGCAAATTTCTAAATGTTTCCATCCTCAGTAACCTCTGAGCATAAGACTACAATAAATATCTAGATTACAGAGGAATTTTGAGAATTAAATGAAAAACTGCTTCTGGAGGCTTTTGATGACAGTGGTGATGAGGAGCACACAACTGAATGACGCAATGACAAATTAATGAATTGGTGGACAAAGTTCTAGAGAGAAGACATGTTAAGTTTCACAAAAAAGCAGCCAGAAATCATTTTAAAAGGGAGATTACATTTTAGGAAACGTGGTTTACAGTCAGTCTGAAGTTGGAACGGTACCTTGTAAACATCAGTGGGTAAAATAATGTGGGGTCTTTAGGAATAAAAGATGTTTATGAAACTAAAAATTACTGTTCATCTTGCCCTCTCTTCTAACTGGCTTGTCTTGAAACTTCCTAGTATTTTCTTTCTGATATTCCTGGAGCAGATCCTAAGGAAACAAATGTGCTCTCTGAAGCCTCTAAAAGACTATCAACACAGTTTTCCTTCAAAAATGAACACCTTAAGGTTGGCAACAAACTTCAAGGTGAGGAAGCAGGTGTTAACACAGAACTATGCCATTGTTTAAAAAGAACATTCTATTCCCATCATGTTCTCCTTATGGTGTGTTTGGTTATTTACTAA
Organism: Nyctereutes procyonoides; assembly: GCF_905146905.1. Classification (NCBI taxonomy): domain Eukaryota; kingdom Metazoa; phylum Chordata; class Mammalia; order Carnivora; family Canidae; genus Nyctereutes; species Nyctereutes procyonoides. The sequence continues at coordinate 26,784,918 of NW_026575046.1, forward strand.
ACAGGGGCTCAACCCTCATGATTAATCAAATAGTAGCATACTCAAATTGTAATGGCTCCGACAGAAGTTGTAGGTCACCATCTAAAGCACAGTCTATAAATCCCTATAATTGGATAATACATGAAGATCTCAGGAAACTATAAAGATTACATGGTGGCATTTTACCTTCCTCTCCTCTTATTTACTGGTTCCCTTAGTTCTATCCAAGACTGACTTTCAAAAAGGTCCCTTATACCTATTTTATTTTATTTTATTTTTAATCAGTTTTTAGCTTGGCTGGTAATATTTACTGACTTCTATACTAGGCATCAATCATTCTGGCTAAGACAAACCAAAAAACGGATGCTCTTCTCTTGAGGAGCTTATATTCTCATGAGATGGATGTGAATAAGGAAGAAACAAATGAATATGTAATGTGTGAGAAGGAGGTATGAAGAAAAAATAAAATGGTGAAGAAGTAAAGACTGACTGAGGGCAGGGGCATCAGGGAAGGCCTCTTTAATAAGGTGACAGCTGAGAAAATTCATCAAGGAAGTGGGGGAACCATGGGGATATCTGAGTAGAGGAAATAGCAGGTGCAAAAGCTCTGAGCTGAGACTCCATATAGCAGGTTCAAAGAACAGGAGGACAGTGTGGCTAGAGTTGATAGAGCAAAAGGGGAAAAGCTAGAAGATGAAGCCATGGAAGTGCGAGAGTCCAGATCATATAGCACTTCTGCTTTTACCATGAAGAGCCATGGGACAGTTTTAAGGTTATCATGTGACTTAATCTTTGAAAGCTTCATCAGGTTACTGGAGAAAACAGAGCTAGAAGAGCAAAGGAGCAGTGGAGTGGGTCATGGGGTGGGGGGGTGGTGCAGATCAAGTAGAATCAGATCAAGATCAGATACCATTACTATTGCATGTGAGAAACGCTGGTCGTAGCAGTAGTATCGGTAAAGGGTGACTGGGTTCTAAAGACGTTTTGAAAAAATAATTTTAATAACACACTCCTTTATGTTCATCACAACACATTCCTTTATTCATTCATTCATTCATTCATTCATTCATTCATTCATTCATTTATGATAGTCACAGAGAGAGAGAGAGAGAGGGAGAGGCAGAGACACAGGCAGAGGGAGAAGCAGGCTCCATGCACTGGGAGCCCGACATGGGATTCGATCCCGGGTCTCCAGGATCGTGCCCTGGGCCAAAGGCAGGCGCAAAACCGCTGTGCCACCCAGGGATCCCCACATTGCTCTTTAAACCCAGTCCAAAGCCCATCTCAAGAAAAGGCTTTATATAACTATCATCCCCTAGTCACTCATTTAATCCCTCAATCCCTCTTCTCTCCCCTAATTTATTCTTGTAGTTGCTTTTTTTTTTTTTTTAAACCTATACAGAATAATGGTCACTGCTCTCTCAGCCTAATGGAAACACAGGGATCATTAAATGGCCAAATGACAACATGGTTACTTCCTAAGAAATGACAGTGGAACAGGCTTAAAGGTTGACAGATCTAGAAAACTCAGAGAAACTGGGATGTCTGGAGGACTCTTGATCTCAGGGTTGTAAGTTCCAGCCCCATGCTGGCGTAGAGATTACTTAAACAGGACAGCCCCCGTGGCACAGCTGTTTAGTGCTGCCTGCAGCCTGGAGTGTGATCCTGGAGACCTGGGATCGAGTCCTATGTCAGGCTCCCTGCATGGAGCCTGCTTGTGTCTCTGCCTCTCTCTCTCTGTGTGTCTCTATGAATAAATAAATAAATAAATAAATAAATAAATAAATAAATAATCTTTAAAAAATAAACAAATGAACCAAACTTAGAGGAAGTAATTCTTGTTTGTTCAGGCCCACCCTTCTGATACTGTCTCCTGTGAGGGGAAGCAACCTTGGGTATGCTGTTTGAACAGATCTTGTGGGTTCTCTAGTGTTTTTCAAATTTTGCATTCAACATAGTGCATGGACTTTAATTCCACATTGGGTGTAGGGTTTACTTAAAAAGAGAGAGAGAGAGAGAAGAAAAGAAAGGAAAAAATGGGGACAATAATAGTAAGACCAGGTTCCTAACCAGGAAGCCCGTGAGAAGAAATAGCAAGAATATAAAATGGTCACTGAAGGATACAAATTTTAGCAGTAAGATAGAAAAAAAAAAATCCAAGACTTGTATAGTCATGGTTTCTAGGAGTCCATGTTTTCTAGGAGGTTGCCTGTCATCCTCTTTTCTCTTAAATTCCCAGTTGTGTGCAATCCTATTTCCTTAGCTCTTCACAGTAGTGTCATTTTATCACTTCCAAAGAAATGTATCCTACACGAGGCAGAGGATGTTAGGATGGAGAAACAACTAAACAATAATCCTGTACAAGGCAGGGCATCATGAGGATGTGGCACTTGGCATGTCCAGCTGACTTATGCCTTGAAGGACTACAGGCTGGCTACAGGTCAGCCAGTCTGCATGGTGACAGGCTGGTATTTCCTAGAAACTATGAAAACAGTGCAGTCCGTTTTCACTGTGTGGCTCAACTGTGCAGGGAAACGCATACCAGACTTGAAGATGCCAATGAACTTCTTCACCTCATGCTTCCTTCCCTGTGCTTGTCCTGCCCACACTCATTCAGCCGTCCCGATGGGCCCACTTACAGGCAGACCTACAGCAGCACACCTGATGTTAGAATTGGAGAGTGAAAGCAAAACTCTACATGATGGGCAGCTCTCTCACACCGCAGGACGATGGGAAGCAAGAAGGCCCCAGAATCTGACCTCAGTTTCTTTCACGACTCAGATGGCTGTTGAGGCGCGCTGATACATGTGACACACTCCAAGTTCCACCATGTGAACTTGTTTCATGTTCCCAGGTTTCACTTGAAACCGTCTAAGTGAGTTAACAGAACTCATTATTTTGTCACCCAAAGGGTTTGCCTGCTATTTCTTGTTTTTATCTCAATTAATTTTGTGTCTGCCGGACTAACACGAATTACCACTTCCATGTCTTGCACTTTTGATTTAAAAATAAAGCTAATTTGGGAGGTGTTTAAAGCTTTATTAATATTTATACGGCCATCAGCAGTGGCTATGAGGTTAGCAAGCTTCTTTTTAAAATTAGAAATTCTCCTTCCAATACGGTCTCTTGGCTGCAGCTCTCCCAACTCTGACCACATCATTTTTAACATTTTTCTTAGGGCACAAAGCAGAATTTCACAGAAGGTCATAGGAACGTTGGTTTTGGTTTTCCCACCATTTATCTTGCCCATTCTGCTCAGTGAGTCAGAGTCGCATAATACATCTCTTTCTCTGACTTTCTTCATAAATCCAGAGGCAGCTCTTTCTCCCACAGAAGGGTATGGGTGCCGTGTAACAACCAAGCACTATTCTTCACCATCTGTTTTGCCTCCCTCCAGCCTGAACTTGGGCTGGGCACGTGAAAAAAGTGCTACTGTATTCCATTCTGATACTGAAACACTGATGAAGGGGTTATTCCTCAACAGAAAGGATACAAAAGATATGATCCATTCCCAATGTGGCCTATCCCAGTGTACTCACTCATCTGTCAGTTCCCCACCTCCAAAACAAAAAACCAACCAAACAAACAAAACCAATCCTTTTAGCATTTCAGGGCAACAACAGAAAACTCAGCAGGAGATGTGACCATCTACTGGCAGTAACAAGTCCTGACCAAGTCTTAACAATAGGACAAAGAAAAATAATTGGATTGTGTTGAGAGAAAGAAGCTTTGAGAAAAAGCCAGCACTGCAGCAGTTTTATAAGGGTATGAAGCTTATACAGCAGCAGTTCTCTTGCATTCTTATCCCAGCTCTTCCACTTCCTAGATGTGTGAGCTCAGGCATGGGATTTGGGCACTCTGTCTTAATTTCCTCCTTCGGAAAGTGGGGATAAATATTGCCACTGCCCATGGAAATTTCCTGAGTACCGAAGAGTTGATGGAAGAGAACACTTAGCACAGTGCCAGCACCCATTCGGCGCACCATAAATCCTTGCTGAAAGGTAACATTTGGACAAATGAAGTCAAACATTAAACCGAATAGCAAATAAGATACAATCCATAATAAAATGATAATACCTGTAAGCTTTTCCTACCGATAACTATAAAACTAAACAAAATGGAGAAGTGCAGTGTGAAATCTGAGTTTTAGTAGTTTTCTCTCCTGCTTTAAAAAACAACAGACAATAAAAAGGTATGCCTGGGTGGCTCAGTTGGTTAAGTGTCTGACTCTTGATTTCGCCTCAGGTTATGATCTTACACAAGTGTGTAAGTCTTGTGGCCTGCTCCATGCTTGGCAGGGAGTCTGCTGGAGAGTCTCTCTCTTCCCTCTGCCCCTCCCCTGCTCTCTCTCAAATCAATCAATCATAAAGAAAAAAAAAAGAAGAAATTTAAGAGTAACTAGAGAACTACTTGATTTCTAAGGGAGACATGGCTATTGTGTTTAGTAATACCTGATTTGCCAATAATGCACGTGTGTTAATCTGGTATTTTCCCAAGTATTGCTCAGAGCAGGTAAGATAGCCACTATAGCTACATCCAGCTATTGAGCACTTGAAGTTGGATTGGTCTAAACTGGGTTGTGCTGTAAGTACAAAAACACATTTCATATAACATGTCACATTTCAGGGGATCCCTGGGTGGCTCAGCGGTTTAGCGCCTGCCTTTGGCCCAGGGCGTGATCCTGGAGTCCCGGGATCGAGTCCCACGTTGGGCTCCCTGCATGGAGCCTGCTTCTCCCTCTGCCTGTGTCTCTGCTTCTCTCTCTATATATATCTCTCATGAATAAATAAATAAAATCTTTACAAAAAAAAAATGTCACATTTCAATGATTAGAGAATAAAACATCTCATTAAGAATTTTTAATACTGATTAAATGCAGAATTATAATATTTGGAAATAGTGAGCTAACTAAAATGCAACATTAAAATTGCACCTATTCTTTTTCTTCATTTTGATGTGGCTACTAGAAAATTTAAACTACTTATATGACTCACATTTGTGGTCTGCATCTATTTTTGGACCAAGCTGGCTTAGATCAAGGAGGAAAAGAAGCCATGCTGTTCTTAGTATTACTACTTCTAAAACAGTTATTGAGTACTTATGCTGCTAGATGTTTTAAAACATTATTTCTAAGTCTCACAATAGCTCTGTGTAATAAACTGTTTCCTCTCTTTTTACAGATGAGGAGAAGGTTTCAGAGTGTGTTTCGCCTCAGATCACAAAGCTAGTAGTGTTTGGAGCAAGAATGAATCCATATCTGTCTGATTCCAAAGCCTGGGAGCTTTCTCCTGTACTGAGGGACATGTGGAACCAAGAGGCACATGAGGGGAAAGGGGGCCTTCCAGGAGCAAAGGGGAGCCCAGCCCTTCCCAAGAAGGGCACCTTGCAGGATGTATAAACACTCTAGTCTTATAAGGGCACAGCCTGCCTTAGAGTTTATAGACAACTCAGATAGTGCTTTATTTCCCAGGAACAGAACCACTCTTGGTTCCATTTTACCTAAGCCAAAGCCTCCATACGTTAACAGAAAAGTCAGGAAAAGAATTCATAGGCAACACAGTGCATAGTTTAGAAGGAAATTTTAAAGTGGAAAATATGCACAAAGATGTTATTTGCCATGTTATTCATAAAAAATTCAATAAGGGGCTAATTAAAAAGTGATAATTTTGAATCCTAGTTAATAGGAGAGAATGCTTAGATGTTATATGACATAAAAATCAGAATATGGCATTATGCACACCCTTTAACTTTGTAAAAAGATCTATATGTAAATGAAAAACTGACAGGAACAATCTAATTGATAATAGCTTTGTTTTAGAGCAATTCTCAAATGGGTGGAGATCCAGTTTTATCCCCAGGGGACAGGTGGCAAAATGGGAGGTATTTTCGGTTTTCAAAGCTCAAGGGGTGCTAGGTATGTCTCTAAACATCCTACAACATACAAGACAACCCCCTGCCCCCAAGAAAGACTTCTCCAACCACAAATATCAATAGTGCAAAGACTGTGAAACCCTGTATTGGGATAATGGGATTATAAATGTTTCTATTCTACTTTCCACATTCCTATAATGTTATGTTGTTTTACAGTATAAACTTTTCCAAGTACAAAAAATTACTGAAAAAGAATAACACAGAAACTAAACCATAATCACCAACATAGATGGTTCTGATAAATATGGGGAATGGGTACTGAATGTTGAAGTCACATCTATTAAAGAGATTTCTTTTAAATATTTTAGATTTACAGAAAAGTACAACCAAAACCAATATACGTATATTACTTATGGATTAAAATTCGGCCATGTTTGCTCAATCACTACTTGCAGTCGGAATGACTGAATCAACATCTAACAGGAAATTGGCATTCCCTCCACTGTTGGGATAGCATTTGTTAAACATCAAAATATTTTTCTCACTCCTCTGAGGAAGTAGTGTTTCATGAGTGTTATTATTACTAAGATTTGACAATATATGCTATTTACACTGCATTTTAGGAAGAGATGAGATATTTTTTCCTGACAATTTTCTTCAGTATTTGCATCACTGTGGTGAAAAACAGAAGCAGAATACTTAACACTTGTGTAAACATCTGTTTAAAAAATACGCATTATTTGTGAACTACTTGTACTAACAGATGATCTGATTAAGATTTCACAAAAGTAGGTATATATACGTTTGCTTTGCTCCAAGGCATGAGAGAATGTATCTGCAAGATGTTTATGTACTCCCTTTTTTTCTTAGTTCATTTACATCAAAATGGAGATTTTAAAATAAAAAGCTACAAAGTTAGTCCCTATTGAAATCCATTTATTGGTGCCAGGAAGGTCTAATCACAGTGCATCAAGTGTTTATGCCACAGCATTTGACCACTCAAGGGCTTTTACTTAATATTCAAAGCAATGGGCAATTCAGTATTTTCCTAGGTCAAAATCCAGGGGCTTTGTTATCTCCAGCAATTTGCACATTGTCTGCCTTATGGTGGAAGATAATAAATACTAAGTGAATAAATGAACATTTATAAAATCACTCCCTTTGCTAGCCAGGATTGTGTCCAATCTCCTTACAAGAAGTCTTAGATATTTTAGCTCCCTTTCTTAAGTTTCACTCATACAGTCAACCAAAACTCATTACCCACCTTTAAGCTCTCAAATGGCACATACTACCTCCATAATACTTCATCACCTGCTAGTAATTTGGGTATCTACCTTTCTCACTAAAGTGTCAGCATTTCAAGAGCAAGGACTGTGTCTTGACACTGTTCTCTGAAGTTAGCTTCAATGATGGCTCAGAGAACTTGCCTACCATCCCGCGAATTAAAAAGCAGTTGAGTTAGGATCTGAACCAAGGACATCAGACTCAAGACCATCTTATTTTCAGTTTTATCAAAATGCGGGGAAAATAAGGGTGGAGGTAGAGTATGGGAAGAGAAATTTATGACATAAAACAAAACGAGAAAGTTTAGATGTTTAACATCTAGAGATAAGATGGAACTAGTGGGTTCTATTGCACCAACACCGAGAAACAGAAAAATACAATTTGATAAATCGATACGGACAATTCCATGTCCCTCCAACACAGTCTCTCGAAAGTCAATTCTTCCCAACATTTATGGAAAACCACCCATGACTATTTGGGCCATTCTAAGTGAACTTCTTGAGGAAATAGACTACGTCTTTTGTCTGTTTCTGTATCTCTAGAGGTTGGAAGAATGATGACTAAAAACATTGGTTCCAGTTCTACAGTGACTGCAACAGGTAGGCCAGGTGAGATAAATCCTGTAATAGGCAGTAAATTGCCAGGAGGGGGCATTAGTCTTAACAAAGCAAACAAGAGATCCTGAGGTATATTTATCTTAATTGTAATTTCCCAAGGACAAAGAAATGTTTATTAGGATCATGCCATCTCACTGTTATGACACCCTGGATAGGCTCATTTTAAGGTTGACATGTTAATATTGGTATTGGTGGAGAAAGTAATTAGGGAAGTGGGGTCCTGGAGCTATACCCCCTGGTTTCTAGCTCGGCTCTGCCACTTTCTAGCCGTGTGATTTTAGGGAACTTACCATCCTCATCTGTAAAGTTAGGCCAGTAATGCTGCTCACCTCATCTTTTTGTTAGATTAAATGCATGCCAAGTAAAGCAGTTAGAACACTACCTAGCACAACACACAGGCTTAATGTATATTTGCTATAATTACTAATGTTGTTGTATTTGTTATCTCCAAAATGCTGTGTGTGTATAAATATATATTTTTCCTTTAAAGAATCATGGTCCTTTGTGAGATAACATGACATTCACAAAATAACTGAAAGGAAAAAAAAAGAAAAATTAAGTTCTCTGAATTTGGATGAATCTAGTAATTTGGGAAATTTTTATTAATTCAAAATTAATAAGAAAAAGCCAAAAATAGATGGTTATAGCAATAATGATAGCAATGATACTTCTCTGTCTAAAAACTTAATTGTGTGATTATACATATATATGCATGTTAAACTATCTGTAGATTTACCAATAAATGTTTTAATCATGAAAAATGATTGGCAGCTTGCAGAAGACAGAGTTTGAACATTTCAAATTTGCAAAGAAGAACTGCAAATCATTCACAGAAGATTTCCAAGTTGACAAGTGAGCTCAGGCAGGGTAAATAACAGTTACAGTTTAGTCTAAATCAGATTTGTTTTTTTTCAAATGCATACTCTGTTTTCAAAACCAGACCCAAGCTGTAGCACTGAAGTGAGAAACCTGGAATTCTTATGGGCCTCTGTGCTTTTTTGGTGCACTAAGCACACAGAACCTCCTGCTGAATAGTGCAGGGGAAAGTGGTAGCTGATTAGGAGACAAGAGCTACATATTGCCTACAAAAATAATAAAGAAGAGACCTCCCTCCCAGAATGCCACTGATCTTGCCCATCTTTGTTGGGACATTTGTACCAACGAGAAGCCAGTTTGGGTCCTAATATTGTAGGTTGCAGGATACATCTTTTTATTTATCTTTATTTATTATTATATGTTATTTTTAGGATACGTCTTTTTAAATCATATTGCAGACAGGATAGGTTGGCTAGGACCAGTCCAGTCACTCGCACAACGGGTCCCCATCATTAGTCTTTCCATCTGTGCTCGGAGTTCTCTCCACACCTGGGCTTAAACAGATTTTGAGCTGGCCAAGGTCACTGCGCAGCGAGCCTCCACAGATGGGGACAGTGTGAAAAACCTAATTGCAGCTGTGGAAAAACACAAACAAGGACACACATGGTTGACAACACCCCTGTCTAGACATGATAGTGGCTCAGTGTGACCGAATACAAAAAAAACAAGGACATGGTTTCAAGGTAACTATCTCTCAGGGACAGTTACAATCATTAAGGAAACACTATTGTCATGTGGCCTAAGTTTCTCCACAGTGATTTTTAAGTATCATTAGAAAGTGGTAATAGAGAATTAATATTTCCTATCACGCATACATTTTCTCCAGAAAATTTCTCTATAGCATTTCTCCAGAAAATAATGCCTTTCTTGAACAAAAAGATAGGGCTTGGCAATCAGTACAGCAACATAACTCATGTGAAAAAGTCACAAATGTCACAAGCACTTAGCATAAAAGATACTGAGTTAGTGAATGAAATAAAAATGTCCTCTTTTCTCATATTTATTTCATACTGTATCAAAATTCCTATTCACACTTGTTTTCTAAAATGAATTACTTCATTAGAAATGTTACTCATTGTAGCTTTGATGACATTTATTGGGTACATATACCTTCCATTCCATGCTCCTAAGAAGTTCAGCAAAATGGAATCACACAATGAAGCTGGTATCCTAGATTTTCCCCTTCAAAATGCATAGGGCCCCAGAGATTTTGGATTGTCAATGTCTTTTCTAGATACTCAACATGTCTGGTCACTTAGGGTTAAAGTCAAACTGGATGTGCACTACTTTTTGAGAAGTTGTTAAATTTAAAATAAGTTATCAAGCCAGTGCTATTTCAAAAGACTGTTGATAAAAAAGAACATTTAACTGTAACCATACTGAACAGACAGTTGATTATAGAAAGACATGTCAGTGCACATATGGCAGCCGGGTAAATTATGCACATCTGGATTACTTTTGGCAAGAAACATAGCTAAGTGTCTAAAGCCAAGTTTAGCAATCTGTCACTAACAATATGTACATTTATTTTAAAATGTCAAGGGCTCAAAGTCATATTTTCTATTTCTTCATAAACTTTCCAGCTCTTTGTAAGACAGCAAACAGGTGACAAAATGCAATGCTCAAACTGCCAAAGGCTGTATAAATAAGGGGTAATTTTGAACTTCTCACCACATATACGAGAAGACTCAAACTCTGAAGCAAACCTCTGTGTTGTGTGATGCACTAAATCCAAAGCTCAAGTAAGAGTGTTAACATCTTACTTCAGAAGATGGCTAAAAAAATGCTTTCATATAAAAATATGGGCAACCCCTACATGGAGGCAACAATATAATATTCTGGGTAAAGCAAACGGGAATAGTCTGATGGTGTCAGTATAAGTATATATAAGTAGATGAAAGGAAAAGACCAATGACTCTGTGATCCTCTCAGATTAAATTTCCTTTTTCCCACTGCCAATAACTGACATCATTTAAACCCTAAAGAAATGTTTTCCACCTTCTAGTCCCCCTTGATTAAGAGAAAAGCCACGAGACATGAAGGTGGCTCAAACTAGCAGTAACAAGAACCTTACAACGGGATGTCTGAGTATCAGCCAGGTGGGAATGTAGCACTACCTGTAAGCACAGAACCCATCTCAGCTACCCTGCCTCTCACTAGTTACTCTAACATTCCAGCTTCTTAAGAGCTTCAGTAGGAATGCCAAGATAGATCGTGGAGACTGGGTGGGGCCCCGTCCTTGCAGGTGTTGCCTTCCAGTCTCATATTCGTTGGCAGCAGAGAAAAACCAGAGTGTAACTATTTTGTTCATGAGGTGCTAATCTGGCTATTCACACTCTGGGTCAGCCTCCCTTCCATCTCACTAATTTGCCAATTTTATTGTTGATAGGATCTTTACTATATGCCAGATCTCAATGTTATGAGCAAAAAAAAATCCTTGTCTGTAAATTATACAGATATTGGTGTTCAAACACCAGGTCGACTGCTCACAACCTGAGCTTCATCTATAGAATGAGGATGATGGTGGCATCTAACTCACTGTGTGGTTGTGAAATATTTGCTAAGATCATTCCTTTTCTCCTCCTTGATGTGACGGACTAGGAATAACACAGTTCATAAGTCACACATTGCCAACAAAATGCTGTGAACTCAAGAGAAAGTTTAAAAACAAGTGAGAAGAAGGGGGGAATAATAAGAAAAGTAAGGATCAAAATAGGAAATGACATTCCATTAACTTTTAATTTGTATTTACTTTTGTAAAGTTAGATGCATAAGAGCACTGAAATCTGTATGAGCTTAAATGTCCTACCCCAAAAGGATGGATAAAACAAATTGCTATGATGTTAAGGCACAAGTATTCAGAACTGTTAGTTTTTACCATTCACCAGTTCAAAGGGATTTTAATTTAACAGTATTAGAGGTATAGATTAAAATACATCTATTTTCTTCTTAATTGTGATCTTCTTTATTTGACTATATAGTTTATTTTAAAATTATACCTGGTACAGTAACTCTCAAATAAAAGGTATGTATAAGCAGGTAAATGGTAAAAAGAATTTTAAATTAAATGAGTCCATTTGCCCATATTCACCATCCAATATCTCAATGACAAGAATCTTCACAATGTCCCCATTTTTTTTTTAAGATTTTATTTATTTATTCATGAGAAACACACAGAGAGGCAGAGACACAGGCAGAGGGAGAAGCAGGCTCCCTGAGAAGAAAGAATCTGATGTAGGATTCAATCCCGGGACCCTGGGGGGCCACGCCCTGAGCTGAAGGCAGATTCTCAATCACTGAGCCACCCAAACGTCCCAGTCTCCACGTTTTTAGTCTCTTATTCTTTACAACCCCAGGGTTTTATGTCCTCACGGGACACAGAACATATCTAGAAATATAAATTCAGCACATCAGATGACTGGAACTTCAAGTACCAGAAGATTCCAAGATCTACCATGCTGAAGAGAAACATTGACAAAAACCCAGTGCAGACCCGAATGAATTCAGAAGGACAAGAAAAGCCATGGTTTGCCATACTACCTTTTTGCTTTAGATGAATTCAAGTCTTCTGGCCCAGAGAAGGTCTTAATTTAGATGACAAAAATCAATGCACACAATCTTTGCCAATTTAGGGAGAATAAACATAAGGAATTTTTCCAACCCTAGGATTCTGTTACTGTCACTAGCCAAACAAGGAACTTGAAGAAACTGATGTGTTCTTCCCCAAACGGACATGACGCTTCTTCAGATGGAATTATATAAACTTTTAACTAACACTGTTTTCTTAAAAAATATTTGGCATACAATGTTATATTAGTTAAGTATACAACAAAGTGACCCTACAAATCTACACATTATGCTTATCAGAAGTGTAGCTTCTATTTACAGAAGCCTGTATCTCCCAATTCCCTTCAGCCATTTTGCCCATCCTCCCCCTCATCTTCTTCCCCATCTCCCCTTCTGGCAACCCTCAGTTTGTTCTCTGTATTTATAATCTGCTTCTGCTTTTTATTTTTGTAGATTCCATGTATAAGTGAAATCACACTATTTGTCTCTTTGACTTATTTCAATTATAATAACCTCTAGGTCCATCCATGTTCACAAGTACAAGATCTCATTCTTTTTTATGACTAATATCCCATGTGTGTGTGGGTACATATACATACCCGCACACACCCCTCATCATCTTTATTCCTCCATCTATTGATGGACACTTGGATTGTTTCCATAAGTTGGCTATTGGAAATAATGTTACAATAAACAGAAGGGGTACAGATATCTTTATAAATTTAATACTATTTTTCTTGAGTCTTCTATAACGGTCATTTAAAATCTTATTCAAAATCTTTTTATATATATAAAAAATATATACATATAATTTTTACTTTTAAATAAATTATAATATATTTTATGTGGGGCTTTAAAGTCATAATTATTTAGCCTTGTATTTAAATTATAAGCTTAATTTCAGGTAAAAACTTCAGTACCATATACAATGTGGTAAAATGAAGCCTCAAGTACTAGGTAAGGGTATGAGATTTGGAATCAAACAGATTTCTTTCTTTCTTTCTTTTTTTTTTTAAAGATTTTGTGTATTTATTCATAGAGACACACACACACACACACACACACACAGAGAGAGAGAGAGAGAGAGAGAGAGAGGCAGAGACACAGGCAGAGGGAGAAGCAGGCTCCATGCAGGGAACCCAATGTGGGACTCAATCCCAGGTCTCCAGGATCACACCCCAGGCTGCAGGCAGCACCAAACTGCTGTGCCACGGGGGCTGCCCTCAAACAGATTTCTAAACTGACTTTGCAGTTTGTCTTTTAATAGATTATTTATTATGGATAGATATCAGAAAGCTAATGTATCTGGATAAGTCTATGTAGCACTTCCACACAGACCATTTCATGGGTATGAAAATTAAATGAACACCTCAAATAGTCCCTGGCAGATACTCCATAGCCAAGTAAGAAATCAGGGTGATATATAAGGTAATGGTATAAAAAGTTAGTCATGATAATCACAAAATACATTAAAATTGGGACGCCTGGGTGGTTCAGTGGTTGAGCGCCTGCCTTTGGCCCCAGCGTGATCCTGGAGTCCTACGATCAAGTCCTGCATCAGGTTCCCTGCATGGAGCCTGTTTCTCTCTCTGCCTATGTCTTCTGCCTCTCTCTCTCTGTGTCTCATGAATAAATAAAATCTTCAAAATAAATAATAAGATAAAATAAAATATATTAAAATTAAAGGTTTTGTGATAAGTTCTTTCAAAAACTGACCAAAAATACACATAAACTATCTCTAAGAAGGTGATCCTCACCACAGATTTAAACCACAGTGAAAAAAAGAATCTTGTAAAAATCATCATCCTGAGGCCAAAACATTTTTAGTTAACATCTTTGTTAAAAACTAGTAAGTTCTAATACATCCTCGAGGTATATAATTGCAACAAAGAGATGAAACTGAATGGACTAATAAAATTCTTAATGTTAATTGGGTCCAGGGTAGGAGTGGTCTTTGCAAATTCTCCAGACTATGAACAAAAACATCCATGGAGGCAGACATTCTTTATTACTCTGTTCAGGAAGAGGCCAACCATTGGACCACTTCGGTGTCATGTAATACTTTTCTCGGCAAGACTCTTCCAGTCTGCAGAGTCTCCCTCTGCTCTTAGGGATGTTTCAAAGTAACCAAAGATATCTGGTTATGCTTCATCAGGAAAATACAGACTCAACAGGGAGAAATTAAGACTACTGATAAACTTCTCTTAATTTATCACCAATTCACTTATTTGAGTTCCTTAAAAACTGGACTTCTTTTGAGTGGAACACAAAGCTCAGTTTAAGAAACTGGGCTGTTTGAGGAGGTCTGCTACCAGAAGAAAGAATGTGGTAGGATTATCTTCAAATAACACAGAACACATGGCTGCAAAAAAGCAACTTAAAACGTATCTTTTCAGGCCCAAGCAGAAATTCACCCTGATAGACAGTTTATTAAGCTTTTCAAAGGTCAATCACAGTTGGGAGACTAGATTGGTGCCTGTGGACCCCATAGAAGAATGCCTCAGAAAGAACATACTCAGAAACTGAGTAAATATAAAGACTCACAGCAACACAACCCACCTTTCAAACGACAGAGCATGAAGTATTAAAATAATCTGAAGGAATTTAGTGTTCTATGTTAGACATTCTGTGGGGAAAATGCACTGTTCTAAGGGAAACAATGTTCAAGCATTTACACTAAGTGTTCCTGAGGGGTTCTTATCATTTAATTAACATGCATAAATAAAATCTCAGGTCTATATAAAACAAATGATAAAACCATTGACTTAATAATTTGTAAGCACCTTCAGACATATACAGGATTCTGTTTTAAACTGTAAACCTCAATCTATGTAAACTGTCTTCTGTTACTTGGCAAAGTTGTGAGGTAATTACCCCACGGCAAGGGATGGGGGCAAGAGTGTGTAGAGGAGGTCTATCATGATTTTTAACTACATTTCAAAGAATACTTTACAATGCATTTGTGAACATTTTGGTGGATTCTGGAATCTGAGAAACCATTCCTTTCAAAAGATGTAATTAATAGAGCATTATGGGAAAAACACGATGACTTTCTTGAATTATGTGTCTTTCTTGAATTACGTTAATTTGATTACAATGAATCTAAATTCTAAACTAATTATTTCTTTCAAACAATAGAATTTACAATATTTAAAGGGCCTGCCCACATAATATTCTTTTGAATTTAATTTTATTTGTCCATTATTTATATGCCCTCTTAAGGTTAATATTATAAGGAGAGAGAGAGAGAGAGAGAGAGAGAGAGAGAGAGAGAGAAAGCACAGTGAGTTATTCCTCATGCCCAAATTGTTGGTTTTTCCCCTTGATGCTGAACCCAATTTGCTTCTAATAATGAATGTGTCACTTTCAACTCAAAATCCTCAAAACAGCTTTTGCTTAGAATATATATAGTGCTTACTCCATAGGCTGATTTGAGTAACAGTAACATTTACAATACAGGAGAAATCAGGCAGAAGTGCCTGCACTCACTCTATGTAACTCACTGTCAACACAATAAGAAAAACATGAACACACACACAGATCTTTGAATCACCAAATGACATATGTTAAGAGCTCAGTAACTCTCCTTCAGGAGTAAGTTTTATCTTACACTTCTATTTAAATATATAGCTGACCCTTGAACAACACATATTTGAAGTGTGTAGGTCCATTATTTATACATGGATTATTTTTTATAAAGACAGTGAAGTACTGTAAATGTATTTCCTCCTATGATTTTCTTAATAACATTCTCTTTTCTCTAGCTTAGTTTATTGTAAGAAGCAGTATATAAAAACATGTGCAGTAATCATCAGTTTATGTTATTGGTAAGGCTTCTGGTCAACAGTAGGCTATTAAGTCTTTGGGGGAATCAGAAGTTATGGCAGATTGTCCACTGCATGGGAGTGGGTGCTCCTAAACCTTGAGTTGTTCAAGGGTCAATTGTCTCGAAGAAGGCATTACTAGTACCCCATAAATTAGTTTTTAAGAGCACTGGCCCATTGTAAATATTCATCCCTCCTTCTATCTCTTCCTCACACAAGGAGGTAAAATAGAAGTTTCTTCCAAAATTACTGATCTTCATAAGACTATTGAAATGACTATACTCACTAAAAGACAACTGAGGACACATTTCCTAAATAATTAGAATGAGCATCATTTTCAACAACCAAAAATTCTTTGCCAAATGTAAAATATTAAATCACAAGAAGAATGATTATATATAAGCTTACTATCAGAGTGAACTTTGACAGCATGAAAATCAGTTTAATATAATTTTAAATTGTTATTGTAATTAAGTGCTACTGTAAATTGACAAAGGAAGAAGTGATTTTTAAATGAAATGCTATCAATACCTTAGTTAATACAAAAGATTCAGTAGTTTATGGATTTCATTAAATTATCAAACTTAAGTGTTTTTAAAAAAGTAAATGAAAAGATGAACAGCAAGCAGTATTTCAAAAATTCATAATTGTACATTATAATTTATATAAACATGTAAAATGATCAGGATAAAGATAGATGCTAGAATGTTCATGTACGAATTAATGCCTATATTATAGCATTATATTTAGTTCCTGGAAATAAGTTGGCTTTTTGTCATCTCATCACTTCGCTATGATTTCACTGGATAATTATGCATTGAAGTTTGTTACTCAAAGAATCCATTGTTGAACGGAACCAAAACCATCCAACCCAATAACCACAGAATAAAGAACTGAAAGAAAATCGAATATAACCATGGATCTTAAAAGGAAACCAAGCAACAAGCAAATAGGTGCCAACATTAAGTGCTAATGCAAAATTCTACTGCCTGACAAGTATTTTTTTCACTTGCACAGCTACATAATAACACTTACAGAAACACATTTTGAATATCTCCTTGCTTTTATTTTTAAATGTAGGAAAATCATAAAATATTGACAAGGGAAGAAAGAAATTTTTTAAATCTCCTCTTCCAGATACTCTTTCTTAAGGAATTTGATAAACTGTCGGAAACTGGGCAAAGGGTATAGGCAGTGTTGCAAACTGTTAAAACACAAAATATTCTAAGTGAAACCAATTTTAAGATGTAGATTATTTTTTTTTTTAAGATTTTATTTATTTATTCATGAGAGACAGAGAGAAAGAGAGAGAGGCAGAGACACAGGCAGAGGTAGAAGCAGGCTCCATGCAGGGAACCCGATGTGGGAGTTGAGCCTGGGTCTCCAGGATCATGCCCTGGGCTGAAGGCAGCACTAAACTGCTGAGCCACCCAGGCCGCCCAACGTAGATTAATTTCAACTTCTGAGAAACAACCTTCCTAGGAGTACTTTATACGCAACAGGTCCCTGAACATTTGGTATGCTGGGATCACAACATACTTCACAGAAGGTAGGCTCATTTTAAATCAAATATAGGAGATAGAAATTCTACAGTTGTGACGAGTTTGTGCACTCTTAAAACAGGAATATTCCTGAAGATGAAACATTTTTAAATATTTCACAAAAGCAAGGTGGAAAGTTGAGGGTAGTAATGAAGGGAACAAAAAGGCAAGGGACACCAAACACATACTTCATTCAGGGCTGCTGGTTACGATGGGCAGACTACTAGACTACGTGAGATACATAAGTCAAGCTTTTCATTTTTATGCACAATTCTTCAAAGTTTCCTTTGGGAGATGGATAATTTCAGCAATGATTTTTTTAAAATAGGCATTTAGATATGGCTATGAAATTATTTTTGCTTGAATCGTATCCTTACCACCCCCAAGGAAAAAACCAGAGGCCTGAAGTTTTTTATTTTTTTCCCTTAACTTCACTTGAAATAATCATGAAAACATGTTAAAGCCAAGTATTTAAATATTAATCTCAAATAAATATTCATATTCAAAATAGCTCAAAATTCATAAAATATAAGTATCAAACAGGGAGTAAAAAAAAAAATCCTGAGAAGTTTATTCACTAGAGCAAATTCTGCAGAGTGCTGGAGAAGCACAATGTCCTTTATGTGTCACACTGGAGCAGCAAAGCTAGAACTCTTTTCACTTATTGGAAGAAGATAGTGATGGAAAGCTTTTAAAATTTCAAGTTTATAAACTGCTTTAGTCTGCTTGGGCTGCCATCATAAATTACCACAGACTAGATGGCTTTAAACAAATTTAATTCTCACAGTTCTGGAGGATGGAAAGTCCAAAATCAGGGTGCCACCATGGTCACTTTCTGGTGAAGGCTTTCTTCCTGGCTTGCAGATGGCTACCTTCTTGCTGTGTCACACAGGGCTGTGGGGAGGGAGGGTAGGAGGGAGATGATCTCTCTTCCTTTTCTTTAAAGGCCACCAATTCTACTGGATTAGCATCCCACCCTTAACACCTCACTTAATCGCCTCATGATCCCTGTCGCCAAATACAGTCACATTAGGCGTGAGGGCTTCAACATATCAATTTTGAGGAGACACAATTCAGTCTCTGGTGTGAGTCAAAAAATAAAGACCTGATGTCATTTATGAAAAGATATGTAACATATAAGGTTTTTTTTGTGTTTTGTGTTTTGGTTTTGCATGTGTGTGTGTGTGTGTATGTGTGTGTGATTTCCACTTAGTCTTTTATTTTATTTTTTTTTCCACTTAGTCTTTTAAACAAGAAAGATAGTTTAAAATATTTAGTCTATTTGTTTGAAATAGCTACTTCTATGGGTGTCTCACTAATGAGCCAGGGGGCAATTAGTTTGTATCACAATCAATTTGAGAAATAACATATCAAAATAGTACCTGACAATCATTCTGTGCAATGCATTCAGGTTCTGGAGAAGACAGCCATGATCCCCTTAACAGGTCTCAATTTTCTAGGCCTTCTTAGTGTGAACATCTCCACTCCTGTGTGTGATTCTAACATTTAATGCTGAGTGTTTCTTACTCAACCGTACCCTTGAATGCAGATTAACTATTGCATCTGGTGCATAATGGGACCAACAGGGAGAGATGCTTCAGTGATGGATACAAAACAACTGTATGAAAATCTTAAAAGATTTTCAGAGCAAATTTTGACCCTTCAGGATTTTCTCCTTACATGTGGACTTCAAAATTTGCCCACCATGAGGAGATAGATGAGCAATATTCACTATATTGCTAAGCTACAGTCTTTGGAAAAGACAGGCATGTGTACTCATTTGAAAGGAAAAAAGATCCTAAAAAAGGATAAAAATTATCATTATTAAGAAGCATCTCTTCTGATTGCAATTGCTGTTCCAGGTTGAGGATACTGTCTTCCACTGATACTCAAAAGAAACACCATCTACTCCTCTCCAAGTCCCCATGGCACTCCTCCTGTAAGCCTTCTGCTTCTGTTTCTCTGTCTCTGAATGTATGGGGCTCTTGTACATTTAATGCTCTGAGCAGCTCTTCTTAGGCCAAATATGTAGAAGGGAAAAAAATACCATGCGCAAATACTTTCTATTATATGCAAATCTAGTCAAACTCTTTCATTAAATAGTATCTTAAGAAAATAGGAGTTGCTGAACAACTGGGCACATTAAAAGACCTGGATTCAAAGTAGTTTTGCCATTTCATTTCTGACTGTCAATCTTTCTTGAAAACATGGGAAAAGCAAAGAGATCCTAGGAGGCCTCTATACCTTCATAACTGCGTGTGAAAATATCTGAAGGAAACAGGATATTGTGTAAGCCAATGTGGCATGTCTAAAAGCTAGGATTTCACACAGTGCATTTCTTTTTCTTAGTAGCTATGTTTGACAATAAGACATAATTTATCGAGGAAGAAATAACCATGCTGTCTTTCTCCCATCAAGAAAACAAATAAAAGGATTGCACTTCTCGAGCAATGCCTTCCAATTAAAAAAGGAGAAGGAAAGAGAAAAGCTCGTGTTTTCTGCTGGGTGTTTGTGTAAGTGAATACATAGAGCCACTGTGGCTACTTAAACAATTGAGACTCATGGAACAAGGGAGCACTCCTAATGCAATTGGAATGGATTCAATGGTACACTTTAATCTTTAAATAATTTTCTTGAATATTCTATGCTATGGGGATTGAGAACTCATTTGACTAACTTATTGTAGGGATGGTTGTGCAAGAATTAAATGCACCCTGGATAGACACTGACAATGAGATAAATCTGGATATATTAAATGCGACACATATTGCTGCTTCAGGTCAAAAGTTTTTCCATGAGAAAATATCTCCACTTGCAGCTACAAGTGAGGGGAAGATATCTTTTTTCTGTGTTTAGCAGCTTTTATAAAATCTTTTATAACTATTAGCAGGTATGTGGTAAACACTGGATCTCCAAGTTGCCTAACTTTCAGCTCAAAAAATTCCTAATCATTGATTATAGTTGTAAATAGGATTATACTCATGTAGAACTAGGAATTTTGCACAATACCTAAGGATTTTTGATACTATTTAGTAGGGGAGTTTTTTCTGTTTCAAAGGGCAACAACACTTCAGAAAAGGCTGATCACCCCAATCAGTTTGTTGATGATCAAACAAGATTAAGCACGTGCTATAGTTTAAAGCAGTAGAGTGGGGGTTGTGAAAATGAATCATCATACAGACAGCAAGATGACTGAGTGATCTATGTGAGGGTAGTAATCCCCACACTGTTAGTGTTTATCCCATAGGCAAGGGACCATGGGAACCAAGGGGCTGAGTCCCTAGTTGTTGGGAGGAGTTTCACCTCTGAAGGAATCTGGAAGTGTTCTGGGAGGACTTCTGGAAATTGACCAACCCAAGAGTGAAGGGTACTGTAGGCCCCTGGAACACTCCTGTACCATTAGCCTCAGTGAGTAGACCTGGCACTCTTAGCTTGTGTGACCAAACCCATAAGAGGTCTATGAGGCCTTTCAGGACACCATAATACTCAAGAATGGGAGCTGAGTCTCAGCCCACAGATGGCTGCTGATAGAGTGACTGGGTGGGGTAAGACTATTCTTGGGCTCATCTAATCTTAGAGATCTGGAGAATCCCAGAGGGGTGGAGGAGTAGGATAGTTTTGGGGCCACCACAGTGGTGTTGACTTTCTTTGGAAGAGATCCAGGGCTGTTAACTTAAAGTGGTCCTTTTCTTTCTTTCTCTTTCTTCTTTCTTTCTTTCTTTCTTTCTTTCTTTCTTTCTTTCTTTCTTTCTTCTTTCTTTCTTCCTTCCTCTTATTTTTCTTTCTTTCTTCTCTCTTTCTTTTCTTTCTTTCTTTCTTTCTTTCTTTCTTTCTTCTTTCTTTTTTCTTTCTTTCTTCTTTCTTTCTTCTTTCTTTCTTTCTTTCTTTCTTTCTTCTTTCTTCTTTTGAGGAGAAAAGTACAACAGAAAGAACCACCACCATGTCTCCCCTTCCATCTCAACACCACTCTCATCCCCATCTCCCTGGGAGAGACTGTAAGACCACCACTGTTTTTGCAGGAACCCTGCCTGCATGAAACTGGGGGGAGCCCTGACACTGCCATTTCCCCTCCAGAGGTAGATCTATCTGTGGCATTATTGCACTGTAAGCTGAGGGGGTAGGGCTCGGTGCTCTCTGGAGAACAAAGTGCTAATGCTCAGTAATTTTGCAAACACATGAAGACAACATTGCCTACCTGCCAAGGGTGTGGCACCATGTTCTGGCAAAGTGGACTACAACTGATTTCACTCATCCAAGCAAATTTTTAGGGTGTAATGGGAGTTGAAAAACATCATCTGCAAAGTGCTAAAGGGACAAACATGATTCGAAAATGATTGGGTGGGAGAGGTTGTATTTATGAACCCTTATTGAGGCTGTTTTATGGTTCAGATATTATTGATTTGGCCAATGTCTCAGTGTATGTATACATAGATCTTAATAAAAACCACCATGAAATTTGAGAAACCATTTCATTGAAATTACAGAACAAATGTTTCTTGGAAACTACACTTTGGGTAAGGCTGAATTCATTCACTTTGGGTGAACTGAGAGGACACTCCTACCTTGTCTAGTCACTATAGAATGTGAGTACAGCTGAAAAGAATGGGTTGTTTTAACTCTATGATCTTCAGACTACTTGGCAAACTGTCAGGGATTAAAATACATCCAGAATAATCTTTGGTTTTACTTAACATTTTACCAATCTCATGATTGTTATCACCATATCTACTATTCTTTTATTTTACTCCTGTTGACCTCATTTCCTTATCCTTTGCTATATAGTTGGGAACAAAACTATTCAAAGTGTGATTTGAGGACAAGACCAGTCCACAAATGAGATAAGTTCAGAAACTGAGGATACTGAGAAATATTTTAAGCAATTTAACGTGGCTATGACTTCCAAATATGTGATCAGTGGTCTTAGCTCATTTAACATATAGATGAAAAGTACTGGTCCATGTTGGATTGGGGGTGGAGGCAGTAATCAGTCCTTTACCACGAACAGTTTATTTATTGGCTTAGAACATTTGGCAATTGCACATGAAGTATTTTAAAATTCTCTTTAGCTATTCACATGCAAACTGCTGCAGAATTTATTAGATTAACACTTTGTAACTTGTATTCTTAGATATAAAGATGTCCTTGATGTTTGGAACATTCCAGAGCCTCTACTTTCTTCGGAAGGTTTTTAGGAGGAGAATAGTCAGTGCTAGTGGGATCCATGGCTTTGAAAAGAGAAGGAAGGGGTTGATGGATCTTGGGCCAGACAGGCTTCCAAATAATGGTACTCATCCCTGAGTGGCCTGAGGCTCTGGATATCACACATATACCTTATCATCTGGATACTTCATGAATAATCTGGGTCAGGCCTAACTGATACTTGGCCACATGATTACTTTGGAATTTACAGACTAAAAAAAAAAAATTTCCCCTGTGGCTCTTAAGTTCTAAAATTCCATAAATGCAAATAGCCTTATCCTGTTTGAAGGAGCTTTAGGGAGAGGTTTCATGACCTGAGAGGAGTGTTAAAAACAACTAGGCAATGAAAGGGGCTATTACACAAATGAAATTCATGCATATGCATTTTGTAGGAGTTCAACTGCATGTTCATCAAATGTAAATTTCTCCAAGCTTTCAGTTGAAGAGATTTCTTGAAGTGACAATTGTTGACTCTGACTACAGTGCATTTATGACCTTTCCAGAGAGAATGGGGAAGCAAAGAATCTTACTCCCCCACACACATTACTTACCACTAGTTAATCTTAATACTCTATGAAATATGTATGCTAATTGGTCATAAAAATATACACTAGTCCACTCAACTAGGAACAAAAGTCAGAATGGCTTAAGTAGAAATAAGGCAACTGGTCTAATGGTAATAAGTACAATGAATTGGGTCTTTATTTTCTGGGCGCTGGGTATATTTTTTGCAGAAATTAGACTCAAGTTCCTATAGGTGGAAGACAATGATTTGAAAACAGTAGGGCAAAACAAAAATATAAGAGAGGGATGAGAAATTTATATATGCAAACTCGATACATTTTATAGGCAAATATTTTTGTAGTTTGAATACTCTTTTATAAACTTTGTATAGTTTTAAAGCAGTTTTAATATGTTCAAGGCTGGATGAAGAGATTATTTTCACTTTAAAATTGAGTAGAAAGAGGAAAGGTGTTTGAACTCTGACTCATATAACCTTTGATAGTACTGCTGACAACCAGAGGCTCCCTCCATTTCTAAACTAAACCATGAGTGTTATGCTATTTTAGCCATCCATAGTCCCAGATCTTCTTATTAGCAAAAACCAAAAGCACATTATGGTTGGATTCTTTGAATTCTCTACTTGCAGGAAGTAGCACCTCTGGTTTGGATAGCTACAAGGAATGGCAGAGACACTGGGCCACAACTATTCCAGTCTGCCAAAACATCAACATGTGACTCGTTGCTGTTGGCATCTATCACATGTACAATGCCAACAGTGCAAGAAGCCAGAAGCGCCGTTTCCACATCTACAGTCAACAGACATGAAATTAAATGTCTGCAAATACTAATAAGCATAATCATGATACCATGTGTCAGATATCAGCTGATTGACTGTATAGCCACAGAAATACGATGTATCCTGGGCACCAACCACTAAAATTTTCATGTTGATATGGCAAGATACACTGCCAACCAGTATGGCTATTTCCAGAAAGCATATAAGAAGCGACGCCTGGGTGGCTCAGCGGTTTGATGCCTGCCTTCAGCCCAGGGCGTGATCCTGGAGACCTGGGATTGAGTCCCACATCAGGTTCCCTACATGGAGCCTGCTTCTCTCTCTGCCTGTGTCTCTGCCTGTGTACCTCTCATGAATAAATGTATAAAATCTTTTTTTTTTTTTAAATAGGAAAAGTGATAAGGAATGAGTAGAGATAATGGAGCGATACATACGAAGACCAAAAGAAGAAAACAATTCACTTTAAAACTGAAGAGCTGTCAGGACAGGGATAGAAATAAGTTAAGGCAAAAGAATGTGAAGGAAGTGGGACTGACTGAAAAGATTCTTACAGGACTGTCAAAAAACTGGGGTAGGTACATACAACTAAAATGGCAGAAAATGTGGAGTAAAGAACTATAAAAAAACAAAACCAACAAACAAAAACATCTGCCGGACTGAGCTAAACAAAACAGAAGAGATGTGTACATATAGAAACTTCAAGGGGCACCTGGGTGGCTCAGTGGTTGAGCATCTGCCTTTGGCTCAGTTTGTGATCTCGGGGATTGTGGGATCAAGTCCTGCATCGGGCTCCCTGCAGGGAGCCTGCTTCTCTCTCTGGCTGTGACTCTGCTTCTCTGTTTCTCTCATGGATAAGTAAATAAAAATCTTAAAAAAAAAAAAAAAAAAGAACGTTCGAGACAAAAATAATGAAAAATAAGCAACCCTCTTGAAACCACTGACACAAATGTCATTCCCAGTGAGAAAAACAATGAGAGTTTTAGTTACTTTATGTTCACCATGCACAGGACAATCTCACTGAACTTTAAGCTTTCTGGTAGTAGCCAGGAAGGTTCCAGAGGGCAAGTGTGATTAGCTATTTACACAGGAGCCTAGCAGAGTCCTTTTCGAATTGTAGATACCTTATGAATGTTTGTTGAATGAAACTGTTCTTAATTAGTCCTGTTTCCCAAACAGCCCTGAGAATCAAATAGTTTATTAAGAAAAAAGAAGTCCAAATATTTATGACACTTATTTTGTAGCAGCAAATTTAGGATGTGACTAATGACCTAAATAGTGGGCAGCAGCAAAACATTTGCTGGGAACAGAGGAGATCCTAATGGTGGTTTTTCAAACAAAAATGCAGTAAATGCAATATGACGCCATATAAATGATTACTTGAAGTCAGTGTTAATGGGGTGCTTGGGTGGCTCAGTCGGTTAAATGTCTGCCTTTGGCTCAGGTCATGATCCCAGGGTTCTAGGATGGAGTACTGCACTGGGTTCCCTGCTCAGTGGGGAGCCTGCTTCTCCCTCTCCGTCTCTTGCTCCCCCTGCTTGTCTTCTGTCAAAGAAATAACAAAATCTTAAAAAAAAAAATTAAAACCTCAAAAAGCAGGTAATTTGGTAAAACTAAGTAATGGCTATTCAAAGTGTCATAAAAGATAAACAGCCATTCTTCCAGTGTCAGCTCCAGGACCCCCTCCAGGAAGCTGGCTCAGCCCACTATAGCCTGTAACGGTTTTTGCCAACTGAACTCAAAGCCCCATTAATGTGGCAAATTACAATATACCCTTGTGGCATCTATTAACTTTTCTTTAATCATGTTTTGTCTCTTCAGTTAGACTATAAGTTAATTAAGAATAGAGAATGTCTGACATTTCTTCTGTAGCCATCATATCTAATACCATGCAAAGGTGATTAAATAGTAGATAATAAATTTAGGTAATTTACCACATTAATAGGTTACTATTAATAGGGAAAAAATCACATAATCCTCCAAGTAATTATGAAAAAGCATTTGACAAATTTCCACAACCATTCATACTAAAATCCACTTCACGATAGAAAAGGACATCTTTTATAAGAATGCCCTTCATCCTTCACTGTATTTAAGGCATTTATCTAAATAATTGCATAAATAAATAAGCAGCCCAAGGCAAACATCATACCTAAATGAAAAATGCTTTAAAACCACTTCTTTATAAGCCAGAAGGAGGCGAGAAAATTCGTTGTCACCAAATCCTACTCAACATTGTCCTAGAGACTCAAGCGGTGTAGGAAAAGAGCAGAATAGAAATAAAACACAGAAAATAAGAAACAAATTTCTTTGCTGATGAAATCAGTGCATATAGAAAAACCATAGAACATACAGATAAGTCATAAGGACTAATGGTGCAGCAAGTTTGCCAGCTACAGAAATCAATATTAAATATATATTTCTTGTATTTAAGAGCAACAGTAAGACAATACCAAATTATGCACAAAGACTGGCAAAATGTAAAAAGTTAGGGGCACCTGGGTGGCACAGTGGTTGAGCATCTGCCTTTGGCTCAGGTCCTGATCCCGGAGGTCGAGTCCTGCATCGGGCTCCACACAGGGAGCCTGCTTCTCCCTCTGCCTGTTTCTCTGCTTCTCTCCCTGTGTCTCTCATGAATAAGTATAATAAAATATTTTTTAAAAATGTAAAAAGCCAGATTACACTATATACTGACAAGGGTATAGACAGAAGATTGTGAAAAAGTTGCATGTATCCACAAGATACATTCGGGAATGTTCATAGCAGTTTTTGTAATGTTCACATAACAATGGAAAATGTCCATCAACAGGAGAGAAATGGTGATCTATCCTTCGTGAAGTAGGACACAGTCCTGCAGAGGAGCAAACTACAACCTCAGAGATGAATACAGATAAACCTCAAGAAGATAATCACGAACAAACAGAAAATTGTAAAAGAATGCATTTAGGGGCACTTGTGTGGCTCAGGTGTTGTGTCTGCCTTTGGCTCAGGTCATCATTTCTGGGTCCTGGGATCGAGTCCTGCATCGGGCTCCCTGCAGGGAGCCCGCTTCTCCCTCCGCCTATGTCTCTGCCTCTCTCATGAATAAAGAAATAAAATCTTTTAAAAAATGCATTTAGTATGGTTCTCAGTCTTCTATAAAGTTCAAAACAGGCACCACTATGGATTATTTAGAGAGATCCATATAGAGACAGCTGAAGTTTAAGAAGGAAACAGGCAACAGAAAATTTAAGACAGTGATTACTTGTGAGTGGAGAGATGGGGGAGATGTTCAAACGAAAAGCATAGGAGTGCAAAGGCTCTGGTGGTGGTCTGTTCTTTGATGTGGGTGGTGAGGACACTAGGATTTGCTGTACTATTCTTTAAAACAACATGTATATGTTCTATACAGTTTTTTATTACATGTATTGCACAATTGGGAAGGATAAAAGAAGGATGGAAAAAATGATAAAATCCTTCAAATATTGAGATAAAAAGTCTACCATGGTACCCTCCCTGGTAGGAGGGTGTAACACTGCAGGACGCATCTGCAACACATCTGCAAGAAGCTATAACAAGATAGCATACATCGACTTCTCTTGCTAAAATTGATGAGTCATTTGTCATAATGCAGATGGTTTAAGGCTGAAAGGCAGGACTGAAAACACTACTATTTTCTTATTTGAAAGACAAGAGTTTCACTTGATTAAATTTCCCCTAAATTTTTTAAGTACAAGGTTGGAAAGCCGAGGCATCCACTTTCACATTTCTTCAATTATTTGCAATAAAACAAGGAAATGTATCAAACCACAGAGGAAATTTTTCTTCCACACTTTGGAAATCTGGAAGGTACTACTTTTATGTATGACCATCCACCATAAATAGATTTAAATCCAAATTGGGCTATCGAGAAGTGAAAAAACCAATTAAAGTGTCAACACTCCCAACACCAGCCAAAACCACCTTTTGGCAAATGCAGATAGAAATGTTTGCATAACCTATGTTTTTAAGGTCACTCTCCAGATTCCATAGTTCTATTTTCTCTCTGTGTTTAGAGACTTTATTTCTCAAGTTTGGAAGAGCTGGAGATGGTTACTCAAACACAAGGGATAGCAGAGAAATTTTAAGTTTGGAAACGTGTCACGCTACAGAGCTCTGCTCATGTCTACAAATGCAGTGACGGAGGGTGGAGCCAGAGGCGGATGAGAAAACAGAGATCCAGAGACTGTCTGCAGAGCATCTGTTCCAGCAACCCAGTTGTGAGCCTTCTCCTGGACCACTAAACCTCCATCTGCTGTGGGAAGTTAACTGTTCCCCAGGTGGTATGCCCACCTGTCAACTGACAGTTGGGTATGTGCCACCAAGAAGAAGAGCAGACACATTTTGGCACAGGCCTTTGGAGCATTTCTTTAACTTAATGGCTGAACAAGACTTGAGATGAAGAGATGAGGAAACAGAAGCGGGGGGGAAAAGCCATGGGCGCTGCTGGACCCAGGCATCAGCTAGGGAATCTAGGTCACGCCTAGAACAGGCGTCTGATGGGGTATGCCACAGAGGGCGGAGAGCGACAGGGACCGGTGCCAGCCTCTGCCTTTCTGGGCTTGCCAGCCCTTGGCAGGAATTCTGGAAAACGAGACATCCCAAGTCAGACACATTTCCGTACATTCCTCTCCCTCCCCTGCCTCCAGCTACTTACGTGTGGCTAATCGACAGACTGCCAAAGCTTTAAATAATAACAATAATAGTAACAACACTAGGATATGGAATCTATACGTATTGACCCCAGAACTTCTAGGGCTAAAATACACATACAAAAGTCATCTCATTTTGAAGTTCTATGCTTTAAGATTGATTCCAAGTGATGTCCAAAACGTACTTGGAATTCTTTTGGTATTTGGCTTTAGAATCCTTGGCATATTCTTGTCAATACCTTTGGTGATGAAGACGTTTGGTTCTAAAGAGTAAAATTCACATGCCTGAACTACGTAGGCAGGTGCTCGATAAATACATGTTAGTGAATAAATGAACAAATGGATGGATGGATGGATGAAACAAACATGTACGATACTTGAACAGATTCATTATCAAATAGGTGGTCAAGCAAGGAATGTAAAAAAATTAAAAAACAAACAAACATTAAAAACACATATAAAGATTCTCGTGTATGGCTCACATCTATCAGAAGCCCAGTTCAGCTGGAAAAGAGGCACTGCTTGAAAGGAGACATAATAATAACAACAGAGCCTCTCATGGTAATCTTAAATGCAGGGAGTATCAACTTCTCTGTCTCTGCATTATTCCTGAAAGGGTTTTCATCTCTGTATCTCCCAGCCTTCCCCCTGTACCCTTCGTCTTCAGGTCACTAAGGCACCAGGCCTCAGCAAGCTTTCCTGCCCCTCACTGGGATGGCTTCCAGAGGAATCTTTGACCAGGTCTCATTCATCACCCCGATCCAGTGGATCTTCAGGCTGTTCCTTACTCTGTTAAATCTTATAATAGCACAAATGTTGAAATCTCGATATATTTTAAATAGGAAAATAGATCCAAATTATACCATTTATCATTTTTTTCCTGCAACACAGTCATAAATTTTAAAAGTCTGTGCTGAGGAGACAGCATTCATACACATTGAGGCTTTTTTTTTAAGTCTAACTGCTTCATAATTATATCCCATACACATACATACATTTTATAGGCACATTTAAATGCAGACATAAAGGAAGTATTCATAAAGGATGAGTGATGGACAAACACAAAGCCATGCTTTGATGTTAAAGATGCAGCCCTTTAGTGTTGAAAAGGACATGTAATTGAATTCTTGGTAATCACTGAGAATAGTGTCTATTGTTGAACGTAGAGCGCTCACAGAAGTCTCGTCTAGGGAGTTTGTGCTGTTCTAAGGTGCATGCTCCGTAGCTCAACTCAGACATGAAAGACATCCTGGCATTGTGCCAAATGCCTGGTCCAGGGTGTTCTGTGGGTCCTGATGGACTCACTGCGAGACCAAACCAGCACCCGAAACCTGGCCTAACACTAACTGAAAAGAGTTGGGCAGCATTTGGCTCCAGGGTGAAGATGCTGCAAGGGGCCTTCTGACTCTCCACACACTTTAGTAACTCTGATTGCTAACTTTCCCTAGTAAAAAGAACTAGAATTTACTTTAGAGGATATTCAGATTCTGATAATCCAAAGGCAGAAGCTGTGTATAAAGGTCTCCAGTGCAATTAGCTTCCTACACATATTCTATCCCTTAAAAGACTGACTTTGGTTATCAAACCTCTTCTGAAATATTAATTATGGAAGTAATTTCTGAAAAATGTGCAAAAATGATTTTAACGTACTCTTTCCTCTCTTAAGTATCAATGTTACACATTATTTAAGTGACTTCTCCAGGAGGGAAGTTTAGAATATACCCTGATAGGTATCAAGGGTCTGCTATAAAAACAGATTGTTTTAAACAACAGCTTATGTGGATACATATACACATATTTTTAAAAAAATCTCTATCTTTAAATGCAGATGTGTTTTCAGTGTGGTCTCAATGTGAAGGTTTCTAAACAGGGTTTAGTCTGTGAAACAATTAGTGAAACAGATGAAAGGCATTTCAGATGATTACCCCAGAGACACAATGGTTCTCAAAACTTGATGCATATATGCTATACAGGGCCAGTAGATACATTTTTGACATTTACCACCTGCCTTAGCAAACGTCATACCAGTTAATCTTGATGTTCACCAAATTTCTGAGTTCTACCATAACTAGTTTTCTAAGCCTTTTATTTAGAGTTCCTTCGAAATCACGTCTCCAAGACACTAAATGTGTTTCCATTTCTTAAAGTGCAAAGAAAAAAAGAATCCTACAAAATCTTGTCAGAAATATCTGAATTATGTTTCAATAGGACATCATTAAAGATTTTTAGCTGAAGAGTAACACATGGAAACTCCCACAAATAAAAACAACAGTAACAAAAAAGGCACCAGGGTACATAATTCAGATAGGTATTTTAAATGACTTACCATTTTCTCTCATTTCCTTAAAATTTTAAATTTTTATCTTTTATCCATCTTTATAAGCTACTGTTAGCATACTAGGAAGCAAACAGTTTTGAAAACTGCCAACTCGGAACATTGCACCAAGGCAGGGAGTTGGTCCATCATGATCATTACACAGTACACTGTTTGGCCCACCACAGGCATGGAGTTGTTTATCTGACAATATTTACTGAGCACCCACTATGTTTGAGGAGCTATTACTAGGCACCTATGAATATACCAGTAATCAAAACAGAGATCTCTTTCCTCAGTGAATATTTGCTAACTTGATAAAAGGCAGATCAGTAGTGTCTTAACAAGAACATCAACTCCTTTGGAGTGGAGATATGGTGCCATTCTGTTAGGCAAAGAAAACAACAGTGGTGTTAAATCAAGACTCAGAATTCTTTGGAGATCTATGAGATATTTTCTAATGAGTTCTATCCTTCAGTAGGCCTGTAGCATTTTAAAGGTAGGGAGAATTTAAGAAATCCCCTGCCACATTGAGGTTGGAGGATTTGGCCTAAAATGCCAGTCTGACTTTCCTCCATCACATGTTACCTGGGTGGCAGAGGTAGTCAGTTAGTAAGATGTACCAAAAAAAGGAAGTATTAGATAATACAAAAGTCTCTTTTTAACTCTGTTATGGGTATTTCCCATTTAAGCACATCAAGGGTTATGTTCTTTGTAGAATGGTTAATTCCCCAAATATGACATATTGTTTTAGATCTCCACTCTTTTTCTTAACCTGTTCCATCTGCCTGTAAAGACTCTTTTCTACCTTCCCTTCTGGTCTCTTATTTACAAAATCGATGAATATATGAATGGGACTAAAAGCTGCTGGAGGTGGGTTACAGCCAGGAAACCCTAGGGAGGAGGTTGGCTGTTTACAGAAATTGCTTTTGGTGTCCTCAACTCTTTCAGTCTTGTGTGATTTCTAAAAGCTAAGATAAACTGGACATAAGTTAAGCCCAAATCAGCAGACTTTCTCCCCCAAGTCCCGGAATACAATAGTCATTTTGTTTCACAAATATATAAAAACATACTTGGCTTAGTTTCTTCAGTATATTACTCTCATTTCGATGCAGCTCATTTGTAAAAAGGGTTCATCTGCAAATTGGCAGCTGGGGCCTGTCCAAGTAGCAAGAAATATTCAAGAGAAGAATTTGAGACAGACGAAAGAAAGAAAGAAAGAAAGAAAGAAAGAAAGAAAGAAAGAAAGAAAGAAAGAAAGAAAGAAAGAAAGAAAGAAAGAAAGAAAGAAAAAGAAATGAAAGAATAAAGAAAATTAAGTTATGTTTTATAATTTTTTTTGTTGTTTTTTTTGTTTTTTAAATTCAATGACAAGAGACTGCTGTGGTGTGGTCAAAAGAACAAATGAGCTCAAGTCCAAAGACATGGATTCAGGTCACTAGTTCAGTCTTGGGTAATTTATTATTTCATAAGGAAGTAATGCCATCTTTCCCAGGAAATCGAGAATTACCAAATACACTGTATATGAAACACACTGGCCACTGCACACATGTTAGTTCCCATTCATTTCAGTTTCTCTTGTGTTTCCAGAGGGCTCTTTACATATTTTTATTGGCTCATCCCATAGTATACTGTGATCATCTGTTACACATAGGGAACTTGAGTGAAGGGGTCATATTTTATCCATCTTTCACATCTCTTTATACAGTATTTGGGCACATGGCAAGTGTGTAAAAAATACTAGTTGAAAAAATGAATAATTGTTTTGTTAGATAACTAACCAAATTTTTTTTAAAAAAACAACTAAAATATGCTTAACATTTCGCACCGATGTATCTTTCTTCTTTGGGAAAATTCCTTTTGCCAATTTGCAGATAGGCAGGCATATCTATAAAGGGGCGAGGGGTTCTACAGTTAAGTCTTCATATAAAGTCACTAGGCAAAGCTTAAATTTAAATTTGGCCTAATGTATCTTTATTCTGCTGAGCAATTCTCCTTAGCACAGCAAAAGTGCCTGAACCAGGACTGAAAGAGAAGGCCAGTCGGGTCTCTGGGCACTCTTGTGGCACAAAGAATACACTTAAATCTACATAAATACTACGCCCTAAGGCAAGAAGCAATTGTGGAGCTTGCAGCCTTGTCCGCCATTTGTCTGGGCTTCCATTTCTATCTCAGACACAGGTTTTAAATATTCTTTCTCTGTATATAAAGTTAGAAAGCTGGCAATATCCACTGTTCTTCAGTCCCATTGGGAGATGGCTTTTAGAAATGGTAGTCAAACAAAGGCAGTGTTGTGATCGATAATTATACTTTTTTGGGGTAATATATAGACTTTTGAATGTAAAAGGGAAAATAAATTCAAGAAAATCATTTTTAGGTTCCTGTAATAACATTTAAAAGCCAGGCAACATTTTCCAGGAAATTGGGGGATTTTGTTTTTGGTTAAGTCATCATTCGCTTTCACGTAAAAGGCATAAACAACAGTGAGATGTAAAATAACACTGGTTGAAGCTCAAGGTGGAGAAGGAAGGATGCTGAAATCTAATTTAGATTTCTCAGTTACTCTGACAGTATTCTACGGGGACTACCTATGAACATGTGCACACTTACGCACGCAGACCCACACCAGAGTACACCAGAGTAGAGGCTCAGGGACAAATTCAAGAGCTTCCTCCCATTACCAGGATAGAAAATCACAAAGGCACTCTTGCAACATTTCAAAATGGAAAGCACAGGTACCTCAGTAAGGCTTGAATATCAGACAAACAAACAGTGCAACGACTTGCTCCATGTTGGGCTTCTCTTTCACCTCCAAGCTCACGGTAGAGCGGCCCAACCACTATAGGACGTTTAAAATGTGCAGCATTCAACAGGAATCGAGGGCTGGAGGAGTATTTCATAAATATAAAGACTGGAGAAAAGTCTGATGCTAGGGTACCCTGTGCGCTGCAACTCAAAGGTGAGTTAAAATCAACTTTGGAATTAATAATGCTGAGATCTCAAAGCTTTCTAATACTGGGATTTTCAACTTTGCAATTTAACGACAACCCTGCTGTTGGCCTTTCCTGACCTGTTGTGAAGTAAATCAGGCAAACTAATGTGAGTTAACAAGTCTTTTTCACACTGTTCGATCACCCTGCCTCTCTTTTTCTGCGCAGACATCGCCTTCCTCCCACTCCGTCTCGCCATCCTCCTCAAAGCACACAAAATGGCCACTGTAACCCCGCATTACTGCTCATTAGATCACAGGTTAGTCAAGTGGAACTGCCTGGGGTTCCCAAAGGAGAGCTATACTTCAAAAATCTGTCCATGTCAAATGAAGAAAAAAAACCCTGAGCGTGGGGTCACCCAGATCAATGATCAAAAGAAACAGAATGAAGAGGGGAAAAAAAGCACACCCTCGTTTTTGTTAAAAACACACACAGGTCTGATTTATTATAAGGAATACAGAGATACGATGAGGTTTTCTCTTATGCCCAGTTTTCATTTTTTTTTTTTTAATTAAGTAACTTCTTGTAATCAGGGTCCTTTAGGTTAACTTAGGGGCTTTTGGAAAAGTCTATGACTAATCCTTAAGATTTCCCCCAAAAGAAAACACACTCTGGGAAATCCACTCTTTAGGACCCTTAAATATTTCCAAAAACACTTGAAAAGCAATAAAAGTAATGCAAAGTAATCCACCTTTAAGGCTTGAGGAGATCCTATTTAAATCTAAACGTAAGAATCGGTACAACGCCACTCTAAAATAATCCCAGTAACCTCTTGGGCCTTCAAAGAGAGGAAACAACAAGCCTGTCAATCACATCATGAGAACACACCAAGTGACACACTATAAAAAGCAGATTTCTGGGCTTCTGTGGGGCCTCACAGAAACCTAGAAATCTGCAGGTAGATCCACAGCTTGTTCAAGCAACTCCTTCATTTGCACAGGCAAAGTACAACATTCTACATTTGCTTTTGCATTTTTTTTTTTAAAGGTAGAGCTACTAACAGTATTGCAAAACTGACAAATTCAAAAATTAAGGCAGAATGATCTATCTGGAACGCGGTAGAGAACAAACTTCAGTGTCAAGTTTCACAAGTAAAAATCTCCAGAAGATTTGATTTTCCTGGTTTCCTCACAACAGCAGAAGCAAGCACACTTTGTCGGCATAAGGGTAAAAAAGAGTTTGACAAGAACACAGTCTATATGAATGGTAGTAAAATAAACTGCTTATCATTTAATCTAACCCAAGTTATAAGCATTGTGTATGGTCTTCACTGCTTTTGAAAAAATTATTTTGGTATTTGGAGTTTATTCTTCAAGCACTTGCCAAAGCATATAAACATACGATACCTAAACTGCCTTTTCTGTCTCATTTCTGTGTGCTTAATAAACACTCATGACACTATGCCCGGCAGTGTCATGAGTGCCATTTAATCCTCTTCACGCCTCTGTCCAGAGAGGAAAGAGACAGGCCTTGAGGAGCTGACAGCTAATCCTGAGCCTTCTATGTGCTCAATCCTCACTTCATCTTCACTATTTGCAATGAGATAGGTTCGAGGATTATCCCCATTTTACAGATGAGGAAATGGATCTAAGTTTTTCCTCCATGTTATTCAGTTGGTCAACAATAAGAGGGATTTAAAGCCAGACGGTCTGACCTCAGGGCCTTACTGTCTGTCACCTCTAAACCCAGAGTGCCAAGTTAAATAGCCGTCAAGTTAAACATGTGTATAGCCTATGATCCGGCAATTCCAATGTGACATATATACACTAGAGAAATGCTTGCATATACACACAAGGAAACATGTACAAAGATACTCGTCAACAGCTTTGTTTGTAATCACAAAAATCTAGAAACAACCTAAAAGTTTATCAATAAGAATAAATAAATAAAATTATGGCACTGTCATGCCTTGGAACATAATATATCAGTGAAAATAAATGAGATTTACATATATCCTATAATCTCAAAAAATGTAATGAAAAAACCATGACAAAGTATACACTCTAAGATGCCACTTATGTAAATTTTTATCACACAAAACATTACTGTATATTACTTAGAGATACATGCATATGTATTAGAAGTATAAAAATGTATGTTGGGAAAGATACCAACTTCAAGATACACTCACTTCTGCAGAAGTGAGGGAAAGGGGCTTTCAAAATGCATTTTTACTGATTTGTTTCTTTCAAGAAAAGATCTGAACAAATATGGTAAAATGTTAAAATTTGTGGAATCTGGATAATGGGTGGATGAGTTTCACTGTTACAGCATTTTTAGTGCTTATCTGTATCTTTGAAGTTTTTCATAATTAAAATAATTAAAGTATGATTCCTTGGATGCATATCCTCCTATACTCACAAATATGTCCTCCTGAAATCAGAGTTGGAGTTCCTATAAAACCCTGCCTCCTCCATAAAATGCTTAAAACTCAAGGTAACAATCTAGAGACTAAAGTATTAAAATTAACTTTCCTGAAACGATTATAGTATCCTACTGCACATGTCTCAGAAGTACCACCTTTAAGATAATTACTTTCATTAATATACAGTTCATATATTTCATTATGTTGTTAAGCAAAATTCATTAAGTTGGTGTTTCTAACCTTTTGACATTCAAAGCCTGGTAATCAAGTGGCCTCACTGAAGGCTGAGAGTTTTAAGGTACAAGAGACCAGGTCACATGGGGAGAACAGAGAATATTTTTTACTATATTTTTACTTTTTTGTAACTGCTTAAAATTGTACCATGTAGGGGGGGCACCTGGGTGGCAGTTAAGTGTCTGATTCTTGATTTCAGCTTAGGATCCTAGGGTCATGAAATTGAGCCTGGGCTCTGTGCTCAACAGGGAGTCTGCTTGGGATTCTCTCTCTCCTTCTCCCCCAGCCTCTCTAAAATAAATAAATAAATCTTTTTTTTTTTTTAAGGTACCATGTGGTTTTATTAGCCTTTCAGATTATTAATTTAAATGAGATGGATTTTTTAAAGTTGAAACAAATGGATTTTAAAGATTATGTAATACTCCATGGAGATCCAAATGAAAATGACAGACACACATTTTCCATAGGATGGTAGTTGTATAATCTTAAAAGACAGAGAATAGATCAAGTAATGTCAACCATAATTCATTACAAACTTGTACATATTTGTGAGCAGAGTTGGAGAAGAGACGTTATTCCAAAAATAATTTCAGTGAAAGTAACCCAGCAATTACAGCCATATCTCTTGCTTTAACATCTTAGAAATATGACATTTTTAATAGCACACATTTTTCAATTCAGCTTTACTATGGCTAAAGAACCAGATGGCAAAATCTTGACTAACTAGAATCCAAATAAGAACAAGTACTAAAGGAATTACAAATTTTGTATTCCATTTTTAACAGATAAAACTACAAAAACACAGATTCATCTCAAGTGTTTTACCAAAAAAAGCAATGTCTAGGGCCTTATATGAAGTTAGTACAAATTCAACAAAATATCCCATACTTTCTGCATCTACACTGCTAGAATTAAGGTTCTAAATAATTAAAGGGGGCATTGCGCATTAGAATCATTAAAGGCTATATTTCCCTAGAGCAGAAAACTGTGCTGATAGAGTTTAAAAGACTTAATATGAGAGAAAAAGAAAAGCTTCTGGTGAAGTATAAAAGAGATAACTATATTAATAAAGAATTGCTCTTAACTATAACAGGCTCAAGCAATCTGGTGATCTTATGCTTTACCTTAAAGTCTGTTTTCCCTTTTTCAGCTTAAAAAAAAAAAAGGAGCTTAATTTGCTTGTTAATATAAAAGTCATTAAAAAGTCATTATTAATTAAGGAAAAACAGAAAGATGTCCAAACTTGAGCTTTAATTAAAGAAAAACATCAAAGTCCATATACAACTACGGGAAATTGTCATCTCTTTTTATTGCCCCAAACATGCAGATACATGCATTTTTACACTTAATGAATCTCTACACACTGATTTAAATAATTCAGACATTTGGACTTACCTTTTCAGTAAGTTGGGGAAGTACCATTTTAAAGGAAACTTCTAGAACTGAGTAAAACGTAAATCTTCTTATATAAGAAATTTTCTTAAGTATTTATGTTTTTACGTTTTTGAAAATTAGGGTATTTGAGCACAATGATTTGCTTCTGAATAATGACAAAAAGCATAATAATGATACTACTTAGTGCATATAAATTATACCTCTATCTCAAAATCTTTTGGGCCTATTTTTCAGGATCTCTCCAATGATTATTCAGTCTTCTCTTCAATGCAATATGCGAAGGCATCATGAGAAAATCTCTTTTATAGCACGTTAACAATTGTAACTCTTCAACCAGCTGTTCTCTAAGGATTCCTCTGCCAAGCTCTTATTTTCATTTCATTATTTCTTTGTTCTCCTTGTCTAAACTATACGCAAGTTACCCAGATTTTCCACTCTGGCCCCTTTCAAAAAAGACTTGTTTTGCCTTGACAAATCATTAGTCATCACCATAATCTAAAAATAAATCATATTTTACAAATTCTACATGTTAAAATTATGATGTTCTATGGAACCTCCAAATGATTTCATGGTTCATACGCAGAACCTTCTTCCCATAAGGTTTAGTTGTTTCACTCGTCACTGAAGAAAACGATCCCAGTTATCTTATGGGACCATTTACTACCTAAGCATTCTTTATAGAGCATTCTTATTTCAGGTGTGGAGTGAAAGTAAACTCAATCTATGCACAGCATGCTTGACACAATGAAAATGTTAAGTTATAAACCTAAACAAAATGAAACCCTACTTGACTCTTTATAGCTTAGTAGAAAACTTGTCATTTTCTTTTGTCGGAATGTTACGTGTAAAATTTCTATTTCAGAATTTCTTTGCAAAGAAGGTAATCTCCATTTCACTACTGGATACAGTGACATCAAACACAAAGATCTTTCTTAATAGGCCAGTCAGGGAGAACTACGTGGCGTCTGCAAAATAAGATGCTGCTTCTGTTCATTAGATTTCTGTTGCCACCGTCTCATTTTTACCGGAAGCCTGTATCAGACCTTCATTCAAAACTACTAAATACCTCCCTTTTCCTCCAAGTAGTTGTGTAAATATTTAAATATTTACATATTTAAATAGAGTCATGGCTGAATGTGGATGTCTACATAAAGAGATATTACTAAAGAAAGAAAAAAGATTCTAGATTATCCACTAATAAAAGGGAAAAGAGGTTCTATAGACATAGTCCTCAGGTGTGGGTTAGTTCATTTTTACCAGAGCTCGAGTACTCTGGAAGAGTGGCCACTTCTAAGTGGCAGTCTATCCTTTGTACCACTGTGTAGGTCTAGCTCATTGTTTTCAGCAAAGGCACATGTGATTCACAGGTAAAGGAAAAAAAGTGGCAAGGAGAAAATTTACATTTCTAAGGAGCAGAGTATACTATTCATCTCAAAAGATGAAAGCAGGTATCTTTCATTGTACATTTTTGTTCTTAGAGGAAGAAGACCAACAAATATGTGATTTTCATATTTGTGTTAATACAGCAGAGCTTTTCAAAGCCACTGCCAAAAAATGGACTGGTTTTCCTACCTGCTTTTTCCATGCTTAAAGTTAAGGATGTCTGCCTCATTATAAACTTTGCTGGCTCCCTAGACTTTCTGTAGTCTGGCTTTGCTGTGATTACTGGTCAAAACCTTTAATTACAGTATATAGTTTGTGCAGCTGCCTGGAAATTGGTCTCAGGGTCAGTGGCTCTTCCCGTTTCCCTCTTTCCATTCTTTTGAAGCAATATTGCTGAAGGCATTGTTCCAGCTTTCTGGTGTGCTCTGTCTGCTGCACACCATGAATAGCTTGGCAATCACTCCAGCAATTGGTTCTTCAACAGCCTTTAGGTTGTCAATTGTAATTCATTGGCTCCAGGCACCTTTTCTCTTTTCATTCTCTTGAGGTCTTTTCTTATTTAATTTGCAATAATATTAGGGAATGTCTTCTTCAGACATGTCACTAATGTCTTCCTGATTATGAGGCTGGATGTATGTTTGACATACACACACACACACACACACACACACACACACATATGCCTGTTAAAATGTTTCAATATTTCCTTTATCTCTGACTTGTGATGGCAGTCATTGTAGTATCTTGCAAATAATTTGGCTTAACCTTAAACTCTTCTTTCTAAAGAATAATCCTTCTTGAAATATTGGAGTTAATTCATGTAATTGGCTATATTTTTATAACTTCCCAAAGATATAATTTTTTATTTTTGTGATAATTAAGCTTTACATTTTCATCCCCATAATTATGCCCTCTTTTCTTTTAGTTTATAAATTTGAGCTCTATATGACTTCTGTAATTAGTTAAGAAATAAAGGGTTGTATTTAGAAATCAATGCATATGTTTTTAGAGCCTTTCAGAGGACCTATATAGTTATTCCTCAAATACCTTTTTTAGAGATCACCTAAGAAAGCATTCCAACTATTCAAAACAGGTTCAAATGCTTCTGCATTACAGGATTTTATTTTATTTTTTGGGAAAAAGGAGAAATGTCTCTAGATTTATTAAGAAAAAATAAAACCTCAGTGCATTATGTCTCAACTCCTTAGTTCTGGATAAAACCCAGCAGGGTAACCCCTCTCATTAGCCTCAGCCATCCTGGAGTAACCAAAGGTATTTTTAAGCAGACACTATGTAATAATAATAATGAAAATAATTATCATAATGATAATAACTAACGCTTATTGTGCTTTTTATCTTCAAAGCACCTTACTTTACTGACATTAACCATGTGTCTATTTTCAAATTCATTTAATTTGACAAATGTTTTATTAACTCTGTATGCTATGGAATGTGTAGTAAATGGAGTTTTCTTCTGCAAATGAAATAAATAAGGACATAAATAAGTGGAACTGGGGACAAGGAAATCGTTCTGTAAACTTTCTCCTCAGAATCATTTGTTGCCTTTGCTGAATGAGAGTTTAAATTGAATTTACTGCTTTAAAACAATTTCAATTATGTTGAAACCAACGTATACCAGTCTCCATGTGAGAAATACAAAAAGTAAGAGAGTTTGTTATGCTAGCAACTGAAATAACCTCTATATACTTAAAATACAGGCCATCAAAAACATATTAAAGGAACATTATTCAGTCAAGATGTCCTGCCACTTTCTAGGAGGGATTTTAGGAAGGAAACAGTTACCTGCTATAAGCAAGGTCCTCAAGTGGACAAACACAAATTCAAGTACATAAAAGTACATGAAAAGTATATAAAAATACACGAAAAACGGTGTAAATCCGGTAGCTAGAGGATTAAAGCTCTGTGAAATTATTAACCTGGTCAGAGTGATGACATTTCACGAAGATGCGATTTATGAGTAATATTCAAAGGTCAGGTTTGGTGTGAAGGAAACGAGTCAGTCAGGCTGGGTCGAGTTAAGGAATCTGGATGAAGTTGATGGCATTAAAGCCAGGAGGGAAGCACCACACGTATGGTAAGACTCAGAAGTGGTACTTATTCCAACCACATATAATCAAGCACAGAGACATAAACAAGCCAGAATTATTTCTATCCTTCAATGAGCTTGCAATCTTGAGGGGTAGGCAGAAAAGTTACAGGCAATTAATTCTTGTATTATGATTTGGATATGCCCAGGATGCTGTGCGCAGTCAGGAGGAGGACAGCCGGCTCAGCCTTCAATGCACAGGGAAACTTCTCGATGTGACCTAGAATGTTTAGGTGGTTTTCCCGGGGCAACAGAAATAGTGAGCAGTGGCTGAACATGAGTAAGAAAAGAGAAGAGAATTCAATTATCAAGCACATGAACATATGAGATCAGTGGTGTTTCACTTGCATCTACAAGGAATAGAAGATAGCACTGATTTTTAATCTGAGTATCATGAAAGATAGGAAATCTGTTCTCAATGGTCTGTGCTGAGGAATAAAGGGAAGGGGGAGCTCTGGGGAGGTAAACAACCAGGAAACTGAAAAGTACTGCAGAAGTAGGAGAATGATGCAGTGAAATGCTGGATATGAGTAAATAAGAACAAGAAGTGGAAGAAGTTCCAAAATTTGCCAGCTTTATGTAAAACTGATAGGCATATGATTTACCAAAGGAAGACAGTGGAAAGGAATAGGTTGTTTGTTTTTTAAAGAGAACATAATGAATTGTTATATTTTTCAAATGTATTATACTTTGTTATCCCATCTAAATGATTTTCTCCATAGGATGGGCCTTTTTGATGCAGCACTCATTAATGGGAATTTTATTAGTTTTCAGGAGGCAGGGCACATTCTCATGATTATTGCTTGGTGGGTGTGAGAAATACAGGTATACAAGTTCCCTTGAATGGGAAGATCAAAGTGGCTAGATTTAGAATCGATGAAATAAAATATACAAATTATTTTTTTCAAGAAGTACATATTTTAAAAGTACATGAATGTACAATAAAATATTCTGTTTTGGTATTCAGCTAAAAGCTGCCTCTTTCAAATACAGAAGCATCATTATTACAAATATATCTAACTATTGAAATGATGGTTATTTTCAGCTTCTCTTCCATGTTAGTAAATATTTTCAGGAGATCACGGAGTCATTCCGTGGAAAACAGACTTCCAGATCCTCTCATTGTTTCCCCAAGATTAAATTTTAACAGAGTAAAGTACATCTGTAAGGAATGGACAAAAAATAATTTGTATCTCATATCATTTTAGAATAAGTATACGTCCCATAAGGGAATTTTCAGACTGCTCACACAATAGGTATGTACACTGCTCTATGTGAAATCAAATCAGTATTCTAAAATGCTGCCAAGACACAGGTCAAGATACTTGGAAGACTCCTAAGATTTAAAGTATATGACACTTTACAATCATTATTGTACAAACACATGCACACTTTCTCTCCATATACAGAGAATAATAATAAACTAAGTATGCTACATGATTTAAACACTGTTTTGTATTTTCTAAAAAAAGATTTGTCATGTAAAATCATAGATGATATTCGCTACTTCATGGAGATACCAAAACAAAACAAAACAAAAAACACCATTCCACTGTGAAGCAGTATGAATATAGAATGAAAATTTTAAATTAGAGGTTTACTATTTACAGATAGTGTCCAAACATTTCAATCCTTCAAAACTCTCTGACCTTTTGTACGGAGAAGAAAAAGTATAATACTTAGAAATAATTATCTATAAACAAGAATTATAAGTAAATGCAGTGGTCAAATAACATGAAACACATAGTATCACTCTCTTCCAAAAGATGTCCACGGACTAAAAAGTGAGAATGAGATAAAGTATTCTGAATACTTTATACAGAATACTGAAAGGTATTTTTCAAAAAAATATGAATATCTATAATCAAAACACGGGCTAAAAAGTAATGCTTATAGCATTATAGAAATACTTGCAAATACTTTTCTCACATTTATATTTTGTTCTTTTCAAACAGAACACCACTTTCCATGGACATCACAGTAACAAACTTCATGACAACTGTAAGAAAATTGAGAAATGCTTGATGACAAATTTTAACCTTAATGCTGACATCCTAATCTAAAAGCTGGATCTTCCTGTGTCATAATTAACGAGCCATGGAACCAAAAGAGTCATCTGGCCTAATAATTTTACTTCAAAAATCTTTGCTTCACAGTTCTCACATTTCTTAATATTCAAAATATTCGACAGAATTCAAAATATTTGACAGAGTTGACTCAGTATTTTTGATGTACTAAAAAAGTAACTTTTCTAAAAAAAAGTTAAACACTTTTGAATTAAGGATATGGACAAATATAAAATCAGATTAGATTGCTCAAAGGTTAAATTGTTTCTTTCATGTTGACAAAATGTGTCATTTTATAAGACAGGGTAATGCCCAATAAAACAAAACTGAGATTTTAAAAAGCTAGGAAGCAAAAGAGTCCCAATCGGCAACTATGTAGAGGGAAAATAGGATTACATTTATTGGCTACTATATCAACTTAACTTCTCATAAAATCCTCCTGATCTATTAAATAACTTCAGAACTGAAGTATGCTCTCCTGTGGGAGTTGTAAAACAAATTAGATACAATTACAATTCAATACAAATAAAAAGCCAACCTATTTACCCTTAAGATGATTCTTGTTTAAGAGCTCTATTATTTAAATTGGACTAGGATTTTCCCTAATGAATCAATGGGTCTTTTGACTTAATTATAAATTTTTGTATTATACTTTCTATAGAGAAACATAGTTGATATGAGTAAACTCTGGAAAACTGTGGTAACTACACCACCCCAAAGTGAATACAACAAACATCTGTTGCAAGAACTGCTTGGCTTTCAGACAGTACATAAAGGGTGTTCTTTCTCCCAGTGTTTTGCTATTTTTTAAAAAGATTATTTGTTAAGAAACACGTTGCTAATAACAGATTCTCAAAATGTAAAATCTTAAAATTCTGTTAAGTTACACACAAGTCATTACCAGGTTTATTACAGAAGGCAAACTATGCAATGTACAAGACTCCACTTGCATTCTAAAAG
Source organism: Nyctereutes procyonoides (assembly GCF_905146905.1). Taxonomy (NCBI): domain Eukaryota; kingdom Metazoa; phylum Chordata; class Mammalia; order Carnivora; family Canidae; genus Nyctereutes; species Nyctereutes procyonoides. Next base: position 26,829,457 of record NW_026575046.1, read on the forward strand.
GGTAACAAAATAATTGGGCATGTTGCCCTCTGTCTGTGAGTTACAAAGTAATTTTAACCATTGTCTTCCTTTCTTAAACTCATACTCTGCAGGAGCATGGCAATGACATAGCAGAGGAGGGGAACTAAATATATAACCTCATGAGATTTTTCAACCTCTGTTGCAATCCCAGTGATAATTCAGCTTTCTCCTCTAGATCTCACCAGCTTCTAAACTCAACAATATTCCGTTACCCTCATTAAATGATAAATGAGTTCTTAAAAGTTTTACTGGAGTGACAGGATAAATAATTGCAAATTTCTTGCATAATGCATTAAGCACAAAATGTAATAATTTCAGTGGGAGGAGGGGAGGAATCAATGAGCCTTTATGACTCCTCGTCTTTTCGTAACTGCATCAAAGGCTTGTTCAGTGCTTTTGGTAAACTGAATACATTTTCCTTGATTCTGAAAGAACAAAATTTTGCCTCAGACTCAGGTATTTTGCAATTGGAAATTGCACATTTGGAAATTACACAAAGTGCACACAAATTAGCAGGTATAAATGAATAAAAATGTTTATAAGCAACAGAGCTCAGGGCAAATAATACCTTTAAAATAAGGAAAAGAGGAGTAGTAAACAGATGACTACTTCTAAACATATTTCAAATAACATGTAAGTTTGCTCACTTTTTAATCTTCTACTCCTCTTCTACCCATGCCTCCTCCCAATCATTTTGAGATTACCATTCATTAAAAGTTTAAGATTCAGTTTTTACAATTCCACTTTTATGTTAACTTATTAATAAGGTATTGACTTAATCCATAAAACATTCCTGGGGCTATTTCAAGAAGGCATTATAACACTACTATACTGAGAAACTTCTTTGTCATTCAAGCAATGAGTAAAATAGGAAGCTTCCATTTCTTTTTCTGCCACATCCAACATATGATGACTTCATTATGTTTCAACAAACTTCAAGACCTCTAATAGAATTTGCCCATGTCTTCAATTAAAGTGTAAAATGTTAACATGCACCAGTATAGTATGTAGTACGGATTTATATAACCACATGGAAAATGCCTTAAACAGTCCTCAAAATGGTGCAAATTCCATTACACGCAAAAATTGAGTGAATTTCACTTAAAATTGATATAAATAGAAAATCAAAGTCATACATGTTCCAGTATATACACGTCTTGAATAATTCTCAAATCATTCTGTTTATTCTACATTTATAGCCTCTGTCTCACTAAAGATGAATGATAAAAAAATATTTGCCCATTTCCTACAAAAGATACCTAGCCAACACACAAAGCATATTCCAAAGTAATTAACTATTAAAAGCTTCCTTTCTTTGATGTGACAGTCTTCGATTTTAAGGAGGATCACCCCGAGCTATGAATTGGGTTTCTAAAAAACATTAGTTTCTATTTTATGGTGTCTAAGGAAAAAAAGTTTCTTAAAGTTGAAGGGGGAAAAAATCAGCTATTGTACATAACTTGAGTAAAGGGATTTGAAGTTATAAGGTCATTTGTCTATGTATTTTGTATATTTTATTATGGATGTAACACATTATTTATGTACAAAATGTTATAGTCTATTTGTATTCTTAATACATACCTGTATTTCCCACAGTGAATCTCAGAACAATGCACCTTCAGCAAGTACCATATAATTATAAACGAATATAACACTCATAACTACCCATCATTAGATACTATTATATCCATTTTACAGACAGAAAAACTGGTGCTGAGCAGTTATAAGATTTACCAAGAGCCTGAAGAACAGATCAGGAAGGCACCACAACTACAATGCCAAAGATGCATTGTAGATGCACATTAACGATTCTGAATAGATTTGCGTTGCTTTATTTTTATCTTAATTACTTAATATTATCTATATTTCACAAAACCTAGGAAGAAAAAAGGTGCTTGATGCCTACTTAATGCTGCATGAAGCAACAGAGGATAGATATGAGTTCTATTTAATAAGAAACCCTTGCCTTTACTATTTCCCTAAAACTTAAATGAAAATTCTCTATGTAGTATGTCTTCTACTGCTTAGTACTTTATTTTTTTATTTTTTTAATAAATTAATTTTTATTGGTGTTCAGTTTACCAACATACAGAATAATACCCAGTGCTCATCCCGTCAAGTGTCCCCCTCCGTGCCCGTCACCCATTCACCCCCACCCCCCGCCCTCCTCCCCCTCCACCACCCCTAGTTCATTTCCCAGAGTTAGAAGTCTTTATGCTCTGTCTCCCTTTCTGATATTTTGCTTAGTACTTTAAACTTCAAAGTGAACTACCCAAAATCATCCCACTCGCTTTAAAAAAAACAAACAAACAAAAACAACTGTATTATTGCCAGCTTGCCCATGAGAACACAAGCAAAGGAGCAAAGCTCCTTGCATGGATCCCATGTTAAGTGTGAGAGAAGTCTGGAAGTTAGAACATCTCATGTCCTTAGTCCTCATCTAATTTTTCAGACTAAAGGGCAGCATTGTTCCTATTAATGATCTTATTCCAAAGTCACTAAAGGAAGCACCCAATTTTCTGCAGGACAGGTAAGAAACCTATTCTGAAAGTTACAGGTGTAAAGCAATACATGAAGAGTTTTGATTCCATGGTACTTAAGGTTAAAATTCACTACAGTCCAAGCTTTAACAATTATTCATCTATCTTATTCCTTCAGTATCCATGAATCAGAAGCTCTGCTGGGTGAGACACGGATTCTTTTTTTTTTTTTTGGTCCAGAACTAGACTCTTGCTTTTATAGGTGAGATACAAGCTAAGAAGTGAAATTAAATGAGGAAGATAAAAAATGAGTCCATATTAAAGTATTTGGTACCATGGAACTTGCAAGATAAGACATCAATTTTCAGCCTGGCTGATTACAGAATAGGAATCATTGCTTCTAGTCAACAGTGAGCATTTCAGAGGGACAAGAACATGACATTTGAGGGCAAGTGATGCATGGTAATACGCACGATGCATTCCTTGAAAAGCTGGAGAAAAGAATGAACTAAGTAAGCTGGCAGGGTAAAAAATGTTCAATATGTTCAGGCCTTCAAATGAGAAAATAGATGAGAAAAATATTCAGATAAATCTTTAACTTTGACTAAACAGTTTTTAAAAAATCTGTGCTTTCCAGGTGGAGAAAGATATACAATCAATAATTTCTATATATCGATATAGTCTTTCTACTTTAAGGTTTTATGTGGGAAAACAACACAACCAGCATCTCCCTAATCATAGGCAAGTTTTCAGATTCCAATGTGGTAGCGTAAGTGCAAAAACAAGACAAAGAGTTGTCATGTTAATGAGACATACCTCTTGGACTGATCGAGCAGCTGGCTTGTCTTGATGATTGGCCAATATTAAAAAGGGTAAAGTGCATAACTGTGGGTGCTGAAGAGCTGAGTGCAGTTCATTTCTAGCAGTTTCTAAATCATCTTCTGAAGAGGCACTGTCTAATACAAATATTACCCCTTGAGATCCTTGGTAGTAGCGACTCCAATATTTCCGGATATTATCAGCCCCTGTCAAAAACAAAACAAATTTTCTTTTTTAAAAATAGCTTTCAGAAACTGAAAACACTGAACAGTACTTTTGGGAACACTCAACAGTAATTCCTACTGGAAACCAATGTAGCGTTTAAAAACTCAGTGCAGAAAACATGGTTGATGAGAACAAAGGCATGAACAGGTGGATGTGGTCTTGGAGAAGAAGCCCAAAGTTTAGGAGTCATTCCTCACACCTTTCTTATTAAAATATGTGATAGGGCAGCCCGGGTGGCTCAGCGGTTTAGCTCTGCCTTCAGCCCAGGGCCTGATCCTGGAGACAGGGGATTGAGTCCTGCATTGGACTCCCTGCATGGAGCCTGTTTCTCCTTCTGCCTATGTCTTTGCCACATGCTTTCTCTCTTTCTCTCTCATTAATAAATAAATAAAATCTTTAAAAAAATGTGTGATAAAAAGCAGGATAAATACTTTTTAGATTGAAACTTAAAAGTGTTTTAGATTTTGCTTGCTAGCCCCTAAATAAATTATACTCTTTATAAAGTGAGTTTGAGCCTAACTCAGAGAACAGTGTCACCTAGCTGTTCACAGTTTTTTTCCAGATAATGAACACTATCTTGATATTTCCTAAAAGAACTACTTGCAGGTCAGGGCAGTCTTGTTTAATTTCATCTAGAAAGTGAAAACTACTAGCATAAAACTTTTATGGATCAAAGTGCTAAAATTTGTGATGAATTAAAATCTTGATACATTTGCATAAACACATTTGGCAATGTGCATACTCATGGTCTTGGTATGACAGGTATTCACAAAATAAGACATTGAGATTCTCATCAACCAGGGCCATGCCTTATTCTTCTTTGTATCCCCAATATCCAGCAAAACATATAACTTGAAGCTCACCATAGGAATGAGAGAAATGAGGGAAGGAGGAAGTGAAATTATACACTAATTAGGCTTTATAGATTTTGAGACTAGAAAGACTTGGAGAGACTGTCCATCCAGTCCAACTGTCTGAGGAAATTGAGGCCAAGAGAGGTGAAGTGAGTAATCCCCATTCAAGTGTCTAGTCAATCACAGAATTGAGATTTGCATCTGAGTAGACAACCTGTCTAGGGAGGGCATGGACATTCTCCACTACATCATGATGAGAGTGCTTCCTTTACTTTCATTTGCTGCATGAATAGCATGGGCAGTGTGAGTATGGGGGGTGATGGAGATGGGGGGTAGGATTCTTCATTCTACGACAAAAATTACATAAAGGTATTTCATCAGTTTAGTGCATATGATCAAGTATTAACCAGTAGTAACTACATGTGAGCCATCCATTGAATATTTAGCTCCTATGTTGAAAATACTGTGGTAAATCCTGGGCTTACAAAGATTAGAGACTGGACTTGGCATGCAGTGGAAACAGCCAAATGTGTGCATCTCTTCCAAACTCTGCATTCACCATACTGGGAGCTCGAAACTGGACAGGATAGGAATATTTTCACCATCGAAATCAACAAAAGCAATCATCAGGTCTTTTCTTCCCCTGAGGACCAACACACTACTGGATGACACTCAAAAGCCCACATTTTTTCTAGGAGAAATAGGAAAAAAAAGTCATAAAGTACTGTGATAGAGGTACTTAGTAGGCAGTAAGAGAGGAAGAGATGAGGCATCTCAACCAGACTGGGCAATTCTCCTAAAAATTATCAGTTATCAAACAGCTACCATTTATTAAGCCACTTTCTATATTCCAGGCACATGCTAGGTGTTTTCAAAAGAATAGCCCATATAATTCTTACAATCACCCTACAGGGAAGTGTAATTGATTCACAATTTAAAACTAATTTTCAAATTTTAAAATCCAAGGTATTCATCATAATACTTACTGAAATAACCAGCTATAAAAGAAGATCAAGGACATTTAATGTTGAGTAACCTTCAATATGTAAAGACATGGGATGTGAATAGGGGTGATACAAATCAGGCAACATCCAACCAAGAAAGCAGAACAAAACAAAAGAAAAAATAATTAAGCCAGAGATTATTTAACATAAGTAGTTAGTTGTATAAGTGATGGTTGAACTAAGAGAACAACAGAGGAATTGAAATTAACAACACCTTAGGCCAGGCTCCCTAGGCAGAGTCTGAGGCGGCACTTCTCGAACACCTAATGACAGACGGTGCTATTAGGACAATCCAGCAGTGAAAAAAGCAAGCTGGAATTGGGAAGGAGCTAGGCAAAGATATGGTTTCAGAAATCTAGCCTCAGCTTGATCCAACGAGGAGCTCTAGAGCATGGCCTGAACCACAGAAGTTGTCCAGTCCAAAGGCAAGGGGGCTGGGCTGGGCTGCTATACCCCAGTACAGTCATTGGCTATGAGCCACCCCTAGGGAACAGGAGGGGGTAGGGGTGTGATCTCATACACTCCCAGACATATTTGGTTGAGGCAATTATGGTCAGCCAAGGGCAGGCCTCTGGAGAAGGGTACAGGTGTGAGTCATTAGCAGCCAATACTCGCAGCAGCTGGGAGATGGATGCACTGGCCCAGTAAAGGAGATCTGGGTAGGGTACCAACAGCATCTGCTACAAGCTACATCCAGACATTATCCATATGCTAGAGGACCATCCATAAGCTTGAGGAGCAAAAGTAGCAGCAATGTTACCTGATGGTAAATGTTTAAAACAAAAATACTGTGTGTATACATATCTGTACATAAATCTATTATAAATTTTACTAAAGGATATGTGGCACATGGTTTTCATCTAATATATGTGACATGTTTTACTGGACATTCTATAGAGCTCATTAATGCTCACAAAATGGTTTTGTGATTTTGCCTAACTTTTGTATCCATAGTCAACCAACAGTTGCAATTGACCAAGTATAGTTCCAAAATAAATGTTGATTGTGCTAAGGTGTTTTACATGTATTGACTCATTTACCCTTGACAATCTTAAGAAGCAGATACTCTTATGGCTCTGATTTTTATCAATAATAAAACTAAGACACGAAACAATTACATGATGTGGCCAAGGTTACATACTTAAGACTTATATTTAGGTCTAATGTGATTGAAATAAAAGCATCATGGACTGAGAAGGTGATAAAACTAAAAAAAGAACTCTATTGCTACATAAACCAAGGGAGGAAAAGCAACCTGTTAGAATAAAAGGTACTTAAGTACCTATATGTATTAATGCTCAGAGTAGGAACATGTCCAAGAACATTTCCAGCCAACTAATTCAATGAATAGTATTATAAAGTATTATTCTATACAAGTCACTGAGCAAGAACCTAGAAAAAATATTTTAAAATCCATTATTCCTCTTAGATCAAATCCTCAAATTCTTTTAAGTAATAATAACTACAACAAAACCTGTACATATATTAGAGGGAATAAATACAGCCATAACAATAAGGGTGTGCAGAGAATCAAGTATAAAGAGAAGAATACTGATTGCATGTTTCAATGGAATTTTTCCATTCGAAATACATGGGACATATGCAAAATCCAATTCGTGAGACTCATCTCTTTTAACAAGAAACTATTTCCATCTGCCACATTTAGGAACACATTAGACACCTGAAAATAGACAAATGATGGTGAGTCCAATAAGAAAAAGAAATGCCATAATTTCTTAAAATGTCCCTTCTACAACATAATATGTGAATAATACATTTTTTTGAATAATACATTATTAATGGTGCAAAGACCCTTTACTTTAGTCGCCTATCACTTGGTTTTCTGTCCAGTTTTAGCATATGCAGTTTAGCATTTCTGCCCAGTTTTAGCAGTTCATCACAAAAAGTGGACTTGGAGTTGAAGCCCAGCCTCTTGCCCAATGGCTTTGGTCAGCAGCAGCCTTGACCCAGATTCGGGCCCAGGAAACCAGGAGTTGGGTGAAGGGTTGTATAAAGTTGGTCAGTCTGGGTGAGTGGATCTTAGTTTAGCCATCAGATTGAAATGAGAAATGGATAAGCCATTAACCCAACTGCCAGATGCTTTGAGAAGTGAGCCTAACTGGGAAAATTCGAAATTTGATGTCCACATCCCAACATTCCCCACCCATAAACCGAGTCCAAAGAGAGTAATGTAATATGGGACATCACATCTAACAGTGGTCTGGGGCCACTCATTTTAATGACTGAATAGTGCATGCTTTGTCTCAAATTGTTATATAAAAAGGTTAAACACCCAACTCAAACCTGGCCTACTATATTTTGTACACTGATTAAAAAACAAAGCGACATCTTAACAATAGAGAGGCTGGGTGGAAAGTGATACCCAGTGTCTAATCACCCAAGGTCTGATACTGCCTTACAAGGGTTGTAAGGAGCTCTTGGTAAACTAAGAGTTCATTCTGAGAGCTAGTTAACCCGGAGTGCCTGGTTCAAGCTACTACAAGGGCAATCATAACACGTCTTCATTATGCAAGGTTCTTTTTTATGGCACATTACAGCAACTATGGACAGCTTTTCTATGGTACACTATGAAACATTCTCTTATTATTAATTCATCTAACAGACGTTTACTGAGCACCTGGCACCATCCCAGGTGCTGGGGACATAGTAGCGAACAAAACAGACAAAAACTTCAGTCTTGATAGTCCTTACATTCTTTACCAGCAGAGCCAATCTACCATTACAGAGGCTAAAAATGCCAAATATTTGTTTTCCAACCTCTCTCTCATGGTATGGACAGCTGATTTGTTTCTGGCAAACTGCGACTAAACACAGTTGTGCTGGGAGCTTCTGGGGGAAAAAATGTGTCCCTCAATGAAAAGAGATGCCAAAAGAGAACCGCCTCTCCTAGTTTTGTTTTGTTTTTAATCTTATTAGGTGAGAAGATGACACTTTGGACTGTGTTAAACTTCTAGCCATCTTGAAGGAGACATACCAACATATGGAGGATGTCAGAATGGGAAGACAGAGCCTGGGTCCTTGAGAACACCACCCAACAGCAGTACCAACCAACTACATTATAAGGACCCTTTATTCTGGAGTGCAGCAAATGCCTATTATTCAAGCCAATTTTAGAAATATTTTGTTATTTGCAGCCAAAAAATGCTTAGTTCCCTTAAGAGGCCATAAATAATTTCTTACAAGAGTTGTTCTTTGAAAGATAAATCCAATGAGCTAAAAAACAAAAACAAAAACAAAACACAGGGAAATACAGGAGTCAACAAACAGTTGTTCAAAGCTGTCCCTATGTGGGGGGTGGGGGTGGAGTGTTGTCTCTATGGAAAATCTGATCTCCAGACCAGTGATATCTAACTAAACTTTTTGTGATAAATTGTTGTATCTGTGCTTTCCAATATGGTAGCCACTAGCGACTGTGTCTATAGAGTATTTGAAATGTGGCCAGTGCAAGTGAAGAACTGAATTTTATCTAAATTTACTTAAATTTGAAGCTCAGATGCCACATGTGGCTGATGGCTGCTGTACTATATTGTGTGTTCTAGATAGTCCTCTAACTTATTGCTGACTGCTAGAAACCCCTAGAACAGAACAGTTACAGATCTAATCCTATCTCTGACAGGAAAAGTATGCAGTCATGCTGGTATAGGAGTAGTTCTCGTCAGTCTGACCCAAAAAGATGGTTTGCCAAAGGGCTATGTGTAGCTACCCAGGCTAACTAGGATGACAATATCCATTTTGGTCAGCCACCCTGTCATGGTATATAGAGTGAGGATGAGGACTCAAGATTATCTACTCTTTCCATCTTCTTACCATAGTCTTAAGAAAATGAAGGAGAATAAGAATATTTTCCCTCTGGAAAACTTAGTGAGATTGGAGAACCCATAAACGAAGCCAATTTTGGAGAATTTTAATTGTAAATTAATTCTTCAAATCTTAGTGAAGGAGGATATATCCTTGGAATAAAAGCCACCTCGGGAGTATTACTTTAAGAAGAATGGTATCCAGCATGGGGAGAAGATGCTGAACGAGCAAGATGGGAGAGGAGATAGATAAGTAATAATTTTAAATTATTTTTTTAACCCCTCCCATCTGTGGAGTCTTGGTCTTTCTGATGGGTGGTTCCTTTAATTCTTTTCATCTTCTCTCCATCAGACTCACTCAACCTGTTTTTAAAAACTGAAATACTAAGATTAAGGCCTAAACTCAAACTTTTGTTATGGACCTCCCCACACCCCCACTTCCCAAAAGGCAAAATATATTAAATTAAGCCCTCCTTAAATGGTCAATACAAAGTATAAAAATGTGAGGATTCAAAATCAAGTTCTCCTAAGAGAGGCTGTATTGTCCTATTTTGCTTTCAAAGTCAAAAACCACTCTAGATAATAAAAGAATTTTAGAAAAATGAGATCTTTATGAAAAACAAAAAAAGATCTTTATGGTTTTTAGCCATCACTAAACAGGATCAACTGTTAAGCTGGAGGAGACCAAAGTCCTCAGGCACACAGTGAGATGCACTGAGAACACCCACATAGAATATAAAAGACGATTAATACCTAGTCGTCATCCACCCCCACCTCACCGACATATTACATCACACCTAACCTTGTAAAGGTGTTTATATACATCACCTCACTTAACTTTTTAGGAGTTATTATCCTTAGTTAATGGATGAAGAAACTGGGAAAGTTTAAGAAATTAGAAAGTTTAAGCACTTTTCACCATTCCCAGCTAATAAATAGCAAATGTGCTATCCAAATTTTTAACTGATGCCAAAGACCATGTATGCTTTTCTACTACATGGGTGCTGTTTCCCAGAGTGGAAGAGGAGAAGGAACATGAGATAAGAAATCTCAGCTAGCGACAAGTAATGACCAGTATGAGGAGAGAATATAAATGGCTTTGTAAGTCAGGCAGCGTCTGGGCTGAAGATGGAACTAAGTGGAGGAGTATTATAGAGCCCCGAGGGACACTAACTGGGTTGACCAGGCATTACCTGTTAGTACTTAGGGTAGATGTCATTACCTGCTCATAGCAGAGCTTCTTCCAGTGCTAAAGGGCCAAGCCTCTAGATTTCTTTTTTTTTTTTTAAGTTTTAAAAATTTCTTTATTCATGAGAGACACACACACACAGAGAGAAAGAGAAACAGAGACATAGGCAGAGGAAGAAGCAGCCTCCCTGTGAGGAGTTGGATGTAGGACTGGATCCCAGGATCTGGGATCACAACTACTGAGCCACCCAGGTATGCCAAGCCTCTACATTTCATAAACCTAAAAAATGAATACTCCCCACACTCCTGGACATATAGCTAATGCATAGCTTGAACAAGATTTGCTTGGTAAGGTATTCCTGTATTTATTAGACATCTATGAAAAAATGTGGGCAAGAAAGAATAAGTTTTTCCTTCTCCCAAAGGGTGTAAGAGAGTCAGTAATGGAACTATGTTAACAAATGGTTTCTGCCTTATTTTGGATTCCTCCAGTGTAAAGAGTTTATTCAAGTGGCGAAGGCAGAAAATGCTAATGGCAGAGTGAGGAAGTGGGAGAGGGAAAGAGACAACCCACGAAATGAGCTATCCAAACAGCAACCACTGTGGGTAGCCTGAACTAGTCATGCTAAAACTGAGAGCCAGGCACCGTGGTGAAGCATTTGGGGCCTCATCCACCTACCTCCCACTAGTGGCTGCTTGAGGAGGATGGCACATTATTTTCCTAGCATTTTTAGCTTTGCCAAGGCACTGAGGTCTCAATAATTCTTGAGAGGGAAAGGCCTAAGACCCCATAGGGATTTTAGAATTGTACATACTTGTTATCTTTAGTATGCAAAAGTGACCCCTGGGATCCAAAACTCAGGCATATTTGGAGTGGTTTTCCAGCAGAAATAAACGTGTTACACTGAACTATCTTTATACTTACTCTAACTCATATCCAAAGATAGGTCAGCCAAAGTTGGGAGCGTAATTGCAAAATTAAGAGGTCTATATAGGAGTTGTACTAATCTCCTTGGTCTTGTTATGTTGGAATTCTCACTCAATGTCACACGCTTTAGGGTCTAAACATGTGCAGCCTTGGAATCTGAACTTCAAATAGCACATCCCTGGAAAATTCTGAAGCAGGTGGTCCCCACCTTTTACAAAACAAAATGCCCAAAATTATACAAAACCTGATAGATCGACTGCCTTCTTCCCACCTTATTTCCCCCCCCCCCACACACACACACTTCTCCCCTCCCACACACAAGTATTCCAAGGGTCCAGGTTACTCAAAGCACAACTGCACATCATTACCTTCACTGTCAAGTTCTAACTCCGGTACCTGAGGACTCTGCCTTCCATCTGATATCTTGGCCTCCTCTACATTCTCACTCTGGTCCACACCCTCAACCACTTCCCATCTGGATCACCAGAATGGCCTTCTAACTGGTCTCCTTGCCTCTGTCCTGGAAGTACTCTGATTTTATTAATACTGATCCAGGAGACTAGCTCAAGCTATATCACCACTCTGCTTAAACACATCAAATGCCTATAAAATTTGGAATTCCCAAATTATACAACTTAGCATTAACAGTTTTCTGTGACCTGGCTCCAACTGGCCATTCCTACCATATCTCTCTATTCCTTTCCACAAATGCAACTTGCTCTCTCCTGGACCAGATGAGACTTTCAGCCTCATGCCGTTGGTTGTATCATCTCCTGCCTGGACTTCCTGCCATGTCAGGCTCCTATACAGGGAAATCACCACCTGCCCTTCACCGGCCAGATCACTGACTTCACCAAGCCTTCCAACAGTCTTCCAGCTGGAAAGAACTTCTCAGAAACTCTTAATCTATTTATTTTGGTGCTCTTCATGAACACTTTTTACCCTGTAGCATAGTTATCTGAATATACATTTCATCTTCCCAGTTAGACTGAAAGAGCCATCTGGGAGTTCTGTGTATTTGTGTACCTCATTCATTTTTACACTCTGAATGCATCTAACACAGTCTTACACAATCACTATTTTTTGAACGAATTAGTTGACCTTTTATTTTTATTTATTTTTTAAAAGATTTTTTTATTTATTAGAGACACAGAAAGAGAGGGAGAGAGAGAGAGAGAAAGAGGCAGAGGGAGAAGCAGGCTCCATGCAGGGAGCCTGACGTGGGACTCGATCCTGGGTCTCCAGGATCACATCCTGGGTGGAAGGCGGCGCTAAACCGCTAAGCCACCGGGACTGCCCTAGGTGATCTTTTATAAAATGTATACTCAGATTTCTTACATGCAGAAGGTAGGATTTACCTTACAAAACATTTCATGATACAGGAATAAGCTATCTTTTTGGTGGCTGGTGGTAGTTTGTGGCTTATAGTTATTAGCACATAGTTTTTATGTTTCTGGCACATACTCTGTTCTGCAAGGAATTGCTCACCCGACATTTTCTATTTAAAAAAATTTTAATTTCACATGCACAATAAAATTACACTCTATTCACAGCTTCTTGCCTTTCTCAGAGTTAGGCTTTAGTATTTGAAAATGTGCAGTCATAATGTTGCATGTGTGAAGCACTGTACTAAAACACAAATGAGAGTATTGCCCTGTGCTCTCCGTGATCTGTCAGACTGTCCTGATGCTCAACGGAACAAGAAGCTATGAGAAAATGAAAGTGTAGAAAGAAAAAGCTGTGGGAAGGGTTGTGGGAAAATGTTCCCTTCCGTACTCCCGTAAAGGCCAAGGGCCTACTGCCTAGAAGACCCACAAAACCAAGGTGATCACTATTTGCATAGCTCCAAATGTTTACTAAGCAGCAAATTCCTGAGCTGTTGGCCTAACACAAAAAGCAAAAAGCACATTTTGTAGTATTGTGGAAAGTCTGGGGGCCAGACTGGGAGAGCTAGTCTGGGAACAATTTTGTTGCAATTCCCATTGACTAAAGCAACAAATTGGGAAGAGCCAAATGAGAATTTTCTGGCTGAAACAGAAGGCACTTTTTCTATATTCGGGGTGAAATACAATCTTTTAATACTGTGGAAAGGCAATGGCATTCTACCGTAGCTTACCATTCTTCCCCACCCTAGTATATTTTATTGTAAAGTTTAACTTACACCAACCATGTGACAAAATTAGCAAACAACATGAGGTTCTAGATGAACATAAATTCACAGCCCACAAAAAAAGTTTAAAACCATCTAATGTCTCATCCTACATAGCAATAAAGAATAATTAGAACAACAGATTATAAGCTTTGACCTTCAAAGATAGAATATTAGGCTCTTACTCTAACTGTAATGTCTATTCTGTGATTAATTTGACCTCAAAACATTACTAATAACCTACTCACGTAATAAAACCTTAAGGGGTTTCTGCTTGGTCCACAACATTTATTTGATCCCACTCCTATTTACCCTCTTTTTTTTTTTTTAAGATTTTATTTATTTATTCATGAGTGACAGAGAGAGAGAGAGGCAGAGACACAGGCAGAGGGAGAAGCAGGTTCCATGCAGGGAGTGTGATACAGGACTCCATCCCGGGTCTCCACGATGAGGCCCTGGGCTAAAGGTGGCGCTAAACCACTGAGCCACCCGGGCTGCCCATCCTTTTGTCTTTTAATACTATCATTCTTTCCTTTTTCAAAGAGTTGAGAGTGTGTATGCATGCATGAGGTGGGTGGAGGGGCAGAGGGAGAAGCAGGCTCCCTGGCAAGCAGAGAGCCCGATGTGAGCATGACCCAAGCCGAAGGCAGAGCCTTCAGTGACCGAGCCGCCCAGGTGCCACAATACTCTGTCATTCTTTTTTTTTTTTAATTATTTATTTATTTATTCATAGACACAGAGAGAGACAGGCAGAGACACAGGCAGAGGGAGAGGGAGAAGCAGGCTCCATGCAGGGAGCCCGATGTGGGTCTCGATCCCAGGTCTCCAGGATCACACCCCAGGCTGCAGGCGGCACCAAACCGCTGCGCCACCGGGGCTGCCCAATACTCTGTCATTCTTGATGGAAATGCTTATCACAACACTTACAGGGAGATTTAAGTTTTCTCTTGTGGACTCTTATTTGTTGCCACCCTATGGATTATACAAGTTTGGTGAGCTTCCATGTTTAGGCTCAGGCATAAAAGAGCAAGTGGCAAAACACCAACAGTCTAAGCTTTAGGGAAATGACACCAGTGTTTAATAATGTATGTCAACTAATATACATTATAATCTGAATTCTGTAATTAGACCAGTCAATATACTTTACAAATCATAAATAAATAGGGGCAGTTGTCAGTGTAAGGATCAATTAGGCTCTAAAACTTTTGAATGGCCCCAATTTTTTCAGAATTTAGTGCACACAATTTTCCTTGAAGGTAAGGCAAGCACTGGCTTGGTAAAACCTTGGGTTTAGTAGTAAGAAGCAAGTTAGCTCAGATAGAGGGTAGGATAGTGGAATGATTTAGCATGAACCCTGAAATCAGACTCACTGGGTTCAAACTCTAGTTCCACCACATGTCATCTTAGTGACCTTAGGTAATTGGCTTAGTTGTTCCAAGCCTTGGGGTGTCCCTTTCATAAAAGGGAAGAATAATAATACTTAGGGACCAATAGAATCATTGAGATGGACCCTTTCTTCTTTATCCTATATCTCCCTCTAATACTTTAAATTCCCCAATTTCTTCCTCTCCCATTGTTTTTGGGGGGTGGGGAAGAAATCTAAACATCAAAAAGACTTCTCTCCTTCAGATAAGTATGAACATTCCTTTACTACAAGCAGTCTTAAGCTATATTTTAAAAGCAGCAGTGTGATTTATCAATTTAACACTAAGATGACACTCTCATTTTATAGGATGAGAAAACTCCAACTGGTCACTACTACAAACTGATCTCACATGTGTCTGTGTACCTTTAGGAGTGGATGTTACCTACAAGGTGATGTATGGTGGATTTACACATGGCTATTTTTATACTTTACATTTCCCTCCCTTTTGTTATAAAGTCAAAAACTGGTGCATTTATTCAGTATCTCGTATGACTGTTCTAGCTAGAGTTCAAGATGTGTGGGTTAAGGAAGGGTTGTCATTTTGGCGGAAGTGTATTTTTTTTTTAAGGGACTACTTTATTTTTTTTTAAGGGACTACTTTTAAATAAAATGTAAATGGATTACGAATAGGGAAAAGCAGGCAAAACTAGGTCCAAAATGAGCTCTTTTTCTCAGGAATTTTTGTAAATGTTTATAACCTACTTTCTCACACTCACAGCTTTTTCATAGCTTTTATGTAAACATGCCACTTTCATCAGGTCTCTATCAATTAACTGTGTTAAGTAGACTCAAGATCTTCCTTGCTCAATGGGTTCACTACTACGTCTCCAGGTGTCTATGCAGACTCTGGCACAGAGCATATCTCCATATCTGTTGATGAAGTTATAAGTTAATGAAAGGATGAATACATGCATTATTTGCCCATGAATGAGTATAAGCAGTCTCATTTTTATATAGTCTAAAATATCTTTCATGGCTCCCTTCCTTTTCTTTAAAAAATATTTATTTTTATTATTTTAGAGAGAGAGCTTGAACACAAGTGGGGAGAGGGGGAAAGAGAGTATTCCAAGCAGACTCCCTGCTGAGCATGGGGCAGGACGGGGAGCTCGATCTCAGGACCCTAAGATCATGACTTTGCTGAAATTATGAGTCAGCTGCTTAACTGACTGAGCCCTCCTCCCTCACTTCCTTCCATAATTCTTGTCTGAAATGCTCCTTATTGAGCTTCTTTCTAAAGCAGAGCAGTTCCTTTTTGTGTCCTCAGAAGCAAGTTTTCCCTCTGTCTTTCAAAACTGCCATTATAAAAGGAATACTAGTGATAAGATCACTCCACTTCAGACAATTCTAAATGAATAAACTCTGTAACCATGGCTGGATGAACGACTCATTAAAATGTCCTTAAGGTAATCAGACTTCCTATTTTTACACACTCTATATTTAAATGAGATTAGCCCACCACATCACATATACCATTAAACAGATTTCTTCGTGTGTAGCTACATCACCAAATCAATAATTGCCACCTTCTGTCTTTGAAGCTCTGTGATGTCTCTGATTATCTCAAGAGGCAAGTGGAACTTTCAAAATGAAATTAATTTTAATTAACTTCAAGATATAAGCAGGTATGTATCATCCAGCACTTGGGGACAGAAGGTTACACAAAATAGAGTGTCACAGGATAAAAAGATTAAGAATCAGTGCACTAGCCAAAGAGAAGACAAAGGAGTCTGAAACACTGAGGTCAAGCACTTCATTTCCAAATACAGTTTCCCATGAAGAACACCCTCAAAAGAAGAGTACAATTTAAATGGTGCTAAGTCTAATGTCTAAGTTTTATTTAGACTGGGTTAAAGAATACATTTGCTTGGAGGATCCCTGGGTGGCTCAATGGTTTAGCGCCTGCCTTTGGCCCAGGGCGCGATCCTGGAGTCCCGGGATCGAGTCCTGCGTCGGGCTCCCGGTATGGAGCCTGCTTCTCCCTCTGCCTGTGTCTCTGCCTCTCTATCGTAAATAAATAAATAAAATCTTTTTTTAAAAAAAGAATATATTTGCTTGAAGATAAAGAAGAGATTATATGAAAAGAAACATTTATTAGGTATCCAGGAGGGTTCCACAATGCTGAGTTTTCTTGAAGATCTCATATTAGGGCTTATTTTCAGAGCTGACTAATGAGGACCTGTCACTCCATTCATGTCCTTCGTATTTTAGGTAAGTGAAACAATTAAGAGTAGATGTGTATAAAAGTATGCCAATATGACATAAGATCAGTGTCCTTAAAAAAAAAAAAAGACTCTCAACACATTTATCATATACTTGTTGCTATTTTGAAGAGTTTCTCTTATATACAAATGCCTAAACTATCACACAGCAATTAGGAGAGAAAACACTATCCACTCCACTCCCATTCTTTGGTTTAAATCCTTCAAGATCTATCCCTTTTTTAATTAGAAAAATGATGGCCTTGCTCTAAACCTCAAAAATCAGATATTTCATTCAGTATACACTCTATGTGCATACACATAAGAGCACAGTCTTAGTATACAAATCAATCTAAGGTTATGTATCTTTATTTATTATTTATTTATTCATGACAGAGAGAGACAGAGAGAGAGAGAGAGACAGAGACAGAGAGAGAGAGGCAGAGGGAGAAGCAGGCTCCATGCAGGGAGCCCGACGTGGGACTTGATCCTAGGTCTCCAGGATCATACCCCGGGCTGAAGGTGGCACTAAACCGCTGGGCCATCAGGGCTGCCCTAAGGTTATGTATCTTTGTAAATAACCCATGTCTAAGAAATAATTTCTGCACAAAGTAGGAAATATTAAAAGAATGACCCACATTTTATATTTTCACAAAGCCAGGAACCACAGTTCTCTTTGTTGATACCTGCCATAATGGAGTCACAGGTACTCAAATGACCTTTGAGTTACTTCGGTCAAGAAAAGCATATGATCATCCTAATGTAAATAATCAAAAGCCTCACAGAGACATTAACAGTAAGGCTCCTCATGATGGGAGGCAGCCTCCAGGATGGCCCTCAGTGATCCCCACTCTTGGTGTTGAGGTCTTTGTCAATCTCCTCCCTGTGTGTGGGCTGGTCTAGTATCTTACTTCTAACTGACAGAATGTGGCAAAGAGGGGGGCACTTGGGTGGTTCAGTCTGTTAAGCATCTGCCTTCTGGTCAGGTCATGATCCCAGGGTCCTGGGGTAGAGCCCTGTGTGTTGCTCCCTGCTCAGCAGAGAGTTTGCTCCTCCCTCTCCCTCTGCCCCTCCCCCCTGCCCAGGCTCTCTAATAAATAAAATGCTAAAAAAAATTATGTGGCAAAGGTGATAGGATGTCACTTCCATGATTAGGTTACAAAAGGCTGTAACTTCCATTTTAACAGATTAGCTCTGTGGCCTTTTCAGTCAGGATGCTTTTATGAAACAACTGCCATACGGCAAAGCACATGTGCCCAGGATCTAAGGACATCTTCTGGCCACTGTGGCCAGGAATGGAGCCTCTCAGTCTAAACATCCCTGAGGAACTGCAATCCACCAAAAAAAATGAGACATTACAAACGGATCCTTTTATGGCTAAATATTTCACTGTATAGATATACCACATTCTGTCTATCTGCTGATGGATATGTTGGTTTTGTTTCTACCTTTTGGCTACTGTGAATAGAGCTGCTGTAAATATTGGTGTACAAGTTTTTGTTTGAACACCTATTTTCAATTCTTTTGAGTATATAACTAGAAGTAAAATTGCTGGGTCACACGGTAATTCTATGTTTAACTTAAAAAAAAAAACAAACCTACTTTCCTTGATAAGTCTCTAAGTTTCCAGTAAATTGTTAACACAGGAATAGGTAACAAAGTTAAAGAGCCTGCAGCTAGGTAGCAACTTCCAGAATGTGAGTTAATGAACTAAATCAGGGGGAGGGGGGGTTACTGACAAGTCATTATTGCTCTAAGTAAATAGCACCTACTGACTTTTCAAAATGTTTCTTTCAAAGGCAACATTAAAAAAAAAAAAGATTTTACTTATTTATTTGAGAGAGTGAGAGAGCACAAGCAGGGGGAGGGGCAGAAGAAGAGATAGAAACAGGCTCCCCACTGACAGGGAACCCAGCTACAGGGGCTCAACCCTTGGACCCTAAAAATCATGACCTGAGCCAAAGGCAGATGTTTAACTGACTATGCCACCCAGGTGCCCGATAAAGGCGACATTTAAAAAACAAATTGTGGGGGCTTACTGAGTACCACGTACTACACTCTCTATTGTACAAGTAAGAAAATAAAGAGACATGGTCTCTGCTTCTAGAGTGCACAGATCTCCAATTAAGAATTCTCTGATTTTGGGACGCCTGGGTGGCTCAGTGGTTGAGCGTCTGCCTTCGGCTCAGGGCGTGATCCTGGAGCCCCAGGATTGAGTCCCACATCAGGCTCCCTGCATGGAGTCTGCTTCTCCCTCTGCCTGTGTCTCTGCCCATCTCACTCTCTCTGTCTCTCATGAATAATTAAATAAAATCTTAAAAACAAAACCAAACAGAATTCTCTGATTTTCCCCAGAATTTCTTTTCACTTTACATGTTCTCCTTGGGAATGTCTTTACTTAAAATTGTTTCAGCTACCTCTAATATCCTGAAGACAGTTAGTTCAAATGTTCTTATCTAATTTTCTCCAAAGCCCTAATATTCGTATTTCTTACATCTATCTATCATGTTTTTATTCCCTTCTAGAAGTTTCCCAGGTAAATTTCAACTGTCCCATATGAACTCATTCTTGCCATGCATTCTTTTCTAAACCAGTCTCTTGGATTCCCTGTCTGGGGATTGACAGCTACCCAAACCATGAATCTTCAGAGTCATTCTTAACTCTTTACCCCTTTTTCCTAGTAGTCAGTCAACAATCACTCAACTTTACACTCTGTATAACTGCCAAGCTCTTGGACACTTTGAAACTCTACCATACATTTTTCCTCTGGCTGTTTTTCCCCTGCTCTGGTCATGTCTTAATGGGAAAAAAAACCCTAGCACGTTTCAAGTCTATATCCAAACACCTCTAGTGAAGTCTTCCTTAATTTTTACAAAATTGCTGTCTCCATCATTTGTTATTCTAGAGCAAACTGTACATCTCTCCAATGTTAGGATACTTATAACAACAATGAAAGTGTTTTTATGTCTAGTTCCTTATGACTGCCCTGGATTGACAGTCTCTACTTGTGTTTTGAGACCAATTCTTTTGTATACTTCACGGACAGACATATAGTTCTTAATTTACATGTGCTGAATTAAAAATAGCCATCTGATTTGTATTACTCATTCACTTAATCAACAAACAAGGATTTACTGAGTGGCTTCTATGTACCAGACATAGTTCTGGGCACCAGGAATATAGTGGCCAACTAGGTAGGTGTGGCCCCTGCCTGACTCATGAGCTCATGGTCTCGCATGTCACTGAATTGATATCTTTATGACACTATGTCATTTAAGCTTCAATTTACACATGCTGAAAAGTATTTTCCATAAAAGCATATTTATTCTTTTGATCCTTAAAGTAATAACAATTGGAAAGTTAAGTTTCTTTGGATGAGTTGTAAATAAAATTATTTTACTTCCAACGTCATCATCACTGCATTAATTTAAAATAAACAAAAACAAAAACAAAACCCTCCTTGCAGTCTCCAGGCATATGACTATACAATATACTAAACATATATGGGATACCTCAACTATCCAGAACACAGCCAAAAACTAGGAGCCATGGGGCAGCCAACAGAAAGGGCCCAAAATTAACATTCTAAAGCTCACATGCTTAACCACTCTAAAAAGTCCCTTAGGCCCACACAAAAATCTTGCCTAGAAAAAAAATGTGATCACACTTAGTTTCTTGGCTCCCTACTCAGAGCATATTAGAAGTAGTAAATCATTATGTGGAAGGCAGAGGAGAAATAGAAACCACCAGAGACAGGCATGTGGACAGTAGCAGGAAGAGACAGCCACAAAAGAAACCAAATAAAAAAATTAGAGCATTTGAAAAGAAAAAGGCAAGATCAACAATTATGAAAGAAAAAAAAAAAGGCAAAGACTAGAAATAAAAAGCCCAGCAGTTCAGATTTAATGCAGCATGGAAGACCCACCCATTGCCCTCTTGACAGTATTATAGGGTTTTTGATGTTCATTAAATACACGATGTATTATACTCCTGATATCTTCATTATCATGGAGAATTTTGAACATATATAAATAACCAAAAAAGTATGATGAACACCATCACTCAGCCTTGACAACCATTAACTCTAGCCAATCCAGCCTCACCCTAATTCCACCATTGTATTATTTTGAAGCAAGTCTCAAACATCATATAGTTTCATCTGCAAATATGTTGGTCTATGTTTCTAAAAAGATAAGGATTCTCAAAGACATAACCAAAATATCATCACTTCTCAAAGAAATTAACAAATCTCCAGTTGTTCAAATAACATTTCAGTACAAATATATCCTCAGCTATTTCCAAAATGTCCAAGTGAGATACTACTGAGGAAAGTATAACATATAGGAATTTCAAAGTCTTAAAATCAAATTATAAGGTTTTCAATCCATTCTCAGCATTAAAATGTCTTAATATTTCATCAAAATCTATTTTTATTCTCTTAATTAGTTTAATTGGTTAAACGCCAAGTGAGATACAGTAAGTGTTCTAAGAAACACCTTCTTTGCTAATGCAACAGCTAATGGAAATATAACTGTCAAATTATGGTACTGCAGTATTTTAAACTTGTTTAAAGGAAGATCTTTTATGGAAAAACTATTTGTTAAGATAATTTTGTTTACAGTCTACAATAGCTCTTATAGGTTTGAAGTGTAACAACTTGATTCATTATTTCAAAGCTATATACTAGTTCCCTGAAATGATCAGGGATGGTCTATTTACTTATTGGGAGACCATAAGTAACCTTGAGAGAATTTTATGTCACAATCTAGTTGTACTAGTACTGAGTTGTAATTATCCTTCAAAAGTAAGCAGGATGGGGGCACCTGGGTGGCAAGGTTGGTTGAGTATTCCATGCTTTGGCTTCAGCTCAGGTCATGATTTTTGGGTCATGAGATGGAGCCCTGCCTTAGGCTCTGCAGAGTAGAGTCTGCTAAAGACTTTCTCTCCCCTCTCCCTCTGTCCATGCCTACTGCCCCCTCATTCTCTAAAATCTTTTTTAAAAAGTGAGTAGAATGAAACAAGCATAATGATACACACATGAGAAATCTAGAATTTATCTTTGTTAACTATAATCTGGAGAGGAAGCTAAAAGAATTGGAACACAGGGAGACTGGTATTTTCTCCTTACAATTAGAAGCCATGGTTTTGAAGGAAAAGTACATAAATAGGACTATCAGTACTTGAATCGGGAACTGGAAACATGTGAGGGTGGTGTGTGTGTGTGAGAGAGAGACAGAGAGAGAGAGAGAGAGAGAGAGAGAGAGAAGAGGTAATCTGCTCAGCAGAAAGTTCAAAACCTCTTTAAAGCGAAATCAGAGAGAAAGTATCCCTTGAAAAATCTCACCTTCTTAACATGTATGTACCTTGGAAGGATTGCAGATGTGCTAAAATTCCTGCAGCCATTAGAGTGTCCTGTGGGGGCCAGGGTGTAATTTCCCCATTTCTTGTCATCACCTCTCACAGTAAGCAGTTTCTGCTTATCCCAATATGTCGTAAAAATACCATTTTCCATGCATCTGATGTGAAAAATCTTGGGAAGCACTGGTCAAAATAGTGTAGCCTGTGATCTGAGACTCCTGATGGTCTGACCCAGTGGCCTTTCTATTCTCAAATCCTTCCACACTACTGATGAAACCTTTACAGTGGCCGAAACAAATTGCTCACATCATGTCCTCCAAATGCCACCACCTCTGCTCATAACTTTTCCTTAGGTCGGCAATCTCCTGACTCCCAAATCTATCTTTGAACATAATCTATTCTTAAGTCTCACATTAAATGCCACCTGTGCCACAACCATTCCTTTCACTGCACTTGTCCATAATCTTTTTCCTCCACTGAAGAGTAATTATCTGTAGTTTTTTAATGTCATGTGTAACTTTCTATCTTGTACTATTTTTATTTATGCACAGTTTCTAGTTTGCCAATTAGAATCACAGCTCTGACAGCTAAATTCAAGTAAAGTCACTCCAAACATTTTCTGAGTACCTTTTATATGCTGAATACCTTTTATATACTAGGTGTGGAGAAATAAAAATGAATGTGGATCTACCATCATCAGAATTATTTAGAATTGTCCTGAACGTTCTAGCCAACACAATAAGGCAAGAAATTGATGGAAGAGGAATAAGCACTGAAAGGAGGCAAAATGATCATTATTTGCAGATGATGACTGTATACCTACAAATCCAAGAGAATTAACTGGAAAACTTAGGACTAATAACATGGTTCTATAAGGTGATTAGAAACAAAATGTTTTAAAATCTTTTTACTACTACTGAATATTTAAAAACCCATGCAATAACAATAACATATGGAAAAATCCCAATATTTGTATGTATGATACCAATAATACTTGCATGAATAAAGCACTGTATCATGTTTTTAGTTGAGAAGACTAAATATAATAAGTATTTCCATTCTTTACAAATTTACTAGTGAGTTTCATGCTTTGCTGATCAAAATCTCAAGGGAATCTTTCAACTCAAAAACTCACCTGGAATAACTATTATATAAAAATCGCCTTATTTTTTTATGTTTTTAATTTTTATTTATTTATGACAGTCACACACACAGAGAGAGAGAGAGGCAGAGACATAGGCAGAGGGAGAAGCAGGCTCCATGCACTGGGAGCCCGACGTGGGATTCGATCCCGGGTCTCCAGGATCACGAACTGGGCCAAAGGCAGGCGCCAAACCACTGCGCCACCCAGGGATCCCAAAAATCGCTTTATTTTTAAAAAACAAAATGATAAAGATACAAAACAATAACAAAGGTGATAAACTTAATCTCAGTTATCAAAAAAAAATTCAAGCTGAAATTATATGGCACCATTTTTCAAGTATCAAATTGCCTAAAAAATCTAAATGATGGTCTGCAACATCAGGAAAAATGCAATCAGATAATAGAATCAATTCCTACATAGGAATGTAAATCCATGCAAGTTTTTTATAAAGTAATTTTGTATGATATATTAATTAAGAGCCTTAAAATGTTTTGATACTGAGTTGTTTTCCATATTGAAAAAATATTCAGTAACTCAAAAATATATAGCTTTATAAAATAATCAGAATAGACATAAAGTCAGATCTTTATTAAAATACATATGATAACAGGCATATAAGGCATCTGGGAAGCTCTACCAAGGACACAGAAGCAGAGTTAAATTATTTTATCATTAATCATTAGAAATTGTCAAGCCACATTAAAGAGGCAAAATTACACACAGATCAGACTGAATTAGAAGGATTATCAGTAGTATTGAGGAAAATGAGAAAGAGAGATAGATTAGTGATTGAACTCCAAGGACACAGAGTGGTAAATGTTGGCAGCCACCCTAAGAGTTCATGGCCAAAGACATGACTTGTCTGGTCTTGGTGTCAGTTCTGCTATCATACCCAAATGCCATAAAACATGGCTACTAAAAAGTCTCAGTTCTCATAAATATCTATCTTATTTGGTTGACAATCTCACGGCAAAGAAGCAAAAAACAGAGTTCAAATCTCTGCATTGTGACCAAAGAAGAATGGATATGTTATTCTAGAGACTATATAATCAATGATGGTCATTTATGCTAGACTTTAGAGTTTCAACATAATTAGATGAGGAGGAGGAGGAGAAAAACCAGCCCCTGAACTCAAAGGAAGATGAAACTGTAAAAAAGGGCAAAGTATAGAGGCCAAAATAAATTTATAGTGGTAAAAATGTTATGAAGAACAGATAAGCAAAAAAAACCAGGGTAGGCATAAAAAGAATTATTTCAATCTGGAAAGAGTTAAGAGAAGGTAAATTTAAAGTGAGGAGAAAGTGCATATCAAGCTTCTTTAAGTTAATGCAAGTCTCCAGATCCAGACAGATTACATACCAAGATAGCAGAAAAACTCAGACATCACAAAACTCCTCCAAGCCCTGTGATATAACCATGAAGAATGGGAAAGTTACCAGGAGACTGAAGATAGGCAAATATCAACCCAGATTTTAAAAATGGGATCATCATGAGCCATCATAGAGTCACTAAGACGTCTTTCAAAATAATTCTCAGTTCCTTTAGTACTGGCTCACCAGGTTGGTACATTTTGGGAATAGCATAGTATGAAATCATTTCAGCAAAATATTTAACAAGTCTCTTGTTGTATCCTTGGGCAAGAAAAAGTAAATCAGATGACAGTAGTTAGGCAGCATTATAAGCAATTTAACAGCCATATCCAAAAATTCATGGAACTGTGCCAGGGAAGGTGTTGGGTCTTCTATGATTTGTAACCAACCTTGGTCCTCCTAGCACTTTACACATAACTCTATTACAGCAATTATCACAGGGCATTATAGTTATATAATTACATGTCTATTATTCCCCACAGCTTGTGAGTTCCCCAAAGGAATGATTGCATGCTAGTCTTCTTATCCCTAGGAGAGAGCATGAGACTGGCACAAAGTAGACAATCTGATACATGTTTATACATTTTAATTAAATAAAAACTTTAAAGGTATCATTTCAAGATTTACAGATGGCACAAGGCTGAAAGAAACCACGAGTACGTTGGATGACAGAGAAAAGTCAAAAAGTTCTTGACAAGCTGGAACAATGAGCCAGTGCTTACATAATGAAATTTAATAGAGATATAAGTAATGTCTGGAACTTGGAATTAAAAAAAAATCAACTGTGCAAGAACAGAAGAGCTCTGACTTAAAACAGCTGGGTGTTTTGACAGCATATCCAACATGAACCAATGGGCTTGTTGTGGCTCAGATTGTTGGTTTTCTTATTCACAAGAAAAGAGGAGAGTATCACTGGTCAGACCACATCTAGAACACCAAGCTTCTGAATACATGTTTTACAAGAGACCACCACAGAAGGTGGCAACAGGATGGTGATGAACCCGGACACCATGCAATATGGAAAATGGTTGAAGAAATGAAACATATTTAGCTTGCAAAATGGTTTTCCAAAATATATGAAAACAAGTTTCATGTTTTTTTAATTACTGTCTAGAGAAGACACATCATTTGTTGAGTATTCTCCACAAAGCAGAACTGGATTCATCTTAGCAAAGAAGCAGAAAGTTCAACTCTGGCAGATTATTATGAATTGTAATACTGAAAACTCTTCAAATATGGCAAAAACATATACTTTCTGAAATGTGGACTTGCTCACAATGGAAGTACTCAATTTGACGCTGTACTGCCACACTTTGGGGATCTGAAAAGAGTTAATTCCTATCTGGTATAACCAGTTTGAGTGAGTAACATCTGATTTAACATGTATGGTTTCATGATATTTTCTATGGTGAAAGAACTGGAGGGCAGATTTCTGTAACAGGCCATGAATGACTTGTGAGACTCATTCCTGAAGGAAACTGCATATACAACTCTTGGGTCACTGCAGCAAATACACCCAAACCCAGAGTCATGGCAGAGGAGCTGTAAGACATTGCCATGGCTTGTGTGACCAGAACTCTCCACATGCTAGCAGGTAAGGGAAACTAGGAGCTCTACTCTATTATGTAGACATACTATCAAGATATATAAAGATACATAGGCAATCAAGAAGAACAAATTTTTAAACTCTATAACCATACCCTCCATTTTTTTTTTTTACACTGACTCCTGGACTTGTTGACTGATTTGAAACAATTTTTCAGAAAAAAAAAAGCTTTGGCTAATTAATGACCTCTATATTCTATAAAGAAGCATGAGCAAACAACAGAGTTCATTTATAAATATATAAAATACACAACTTCTCAGGCCACCATTCAAATATCTTCAATAACCAGTTATATCACCAGAAATATACATCTACTTGTTTCAGAAGAATTCAAATTACAGGAATTCAAAAGTGAATTAAAATGTGACTTACGTCCAGTGTAATATAAGCAATTTTTCAACGCATCTTGACTAAATGTAAAATATCATCTGTTTTTGCGACAAACAAGTCTGTGCCATTAATCATATGCTTCCAGCTGCAACAACTCACATTCAAATTAAAACCATGAAATAGCATCCCAGTGTCAAGATTCACACAAACTGATCTTTTAACAGATTGTGAGGGGGGTGGGAAACCCCAACATACATTGAAAGAAGAATCTGGAGGCAATGTTACACAATAAAAACATCTGAAAGAGCTTAAGCGCACAAGCAGATAGAATTCTGGTTTTTGAACTGCGCAAGAATAAATGTTCAACAAAATTCACTGCCTGCTCTTAAACCACGAATATATCATAAAAAATACTTCTTTTTATAGCCACAGGGTCGAGAGTTTTGCTGTTTCTATCTATCCCAGCATACAAATCCATAGTACTGCCAGGACTGTCCCCTCTGACTTTACTGGGAAGTCAGACAGGAGACTGTCCTGCCTGGGTTCCTTTTAGTTTATTCAGTTTGTGTCCAAAACTGGCCCCAGAATCATCTCTTCTTTGGTCGCTACACTCCTGCCTGCCAGTTACAAAGCTCCAAAAGTTTCCCTTCCAGCTACAGATATTAAAATGTTTTGTTTTAAAACTCGACTGAGAACTGCAGCAGATAACTTGTGTTGTTTCAGCTCCCCCACGTCAGCAAGCTGCCACAGTGTACGAACAGCGCCGCGGCATCCTCTGCGCATTAAAAACAAGGACGGTGCCAGGAACCAGCAAAGTGATATATTCTAGGTTAGCCATGTCAGGTAATTTCTAGTCCCAAAGAAGGTTTCATATGGTCAGCACATGGGTCAAATGATGCACATGGCTGTCCTGTACTTGCCCCCTTGTGTCCTCCTCTGGTGACCTGCCCCACTGAACTCCCTGCACACGTTCCCCAGAAAGGGACTCTAGGCAAGGACAAGTTCCTCCCAGTCTTTCCCTTCTGCCTCAGGGCTCACACTGTATTTCTATGGGGCTCTACACTTCAGGGTATAATCAATCTGGCAAGCCACAAATTTTTCTCAGTTCTCAGATGACTTCTCTTTAAAATGGTACCCCAGGGGCGCCTGGGAGGCTCAGTTGGTTAAGCATCTGCCTTCAGCTCAGGTCATGATCTCAAGGTCCCGGGATCAAGCCCCACATCATCAGGCTCTCTGCTTAGTGGGGAGTCAGCTTCTCCCTCTCCCTGCTCTTGCATGCATTCTCTCTCTCTTTCTCTTCTTCCATCCCTCCCTATCAAATAAAATAAAATCTTAAAAATAAATAAAATGGTACCCTAGCC
The DNA here is from genome assembly GCF_905146905.1 of Nyctereutes procyonoides. Taxonomy (NCBI): domain Eukaryota; kingdom Metazoa; phylum Chordata; class Mammalia; order Carnivora; family Canidae; genus Nyctereutes; species Nyctereutes procyonoides. The sequence continues at coordinate 26,857,736 of NW_026575046.1, forward strand.
CTCGCCTATCTAATAGCCATACAAAAAATAGCAGACAAAACTTTGAAAACTGAAAGTACAAATAAAAGCTTTAATAGTCTTCCTGCCCATCAAGGTTACAATTCAGCTTCTCCATCTAACAAACCAAGATGAGACCAGGGTAGTTATTAAGATAAGAGGTATACAAATATAAGAGTAAAAAAGGGCTTCACCTTAAAAGTTTGTATGCTCTAGACTTCCTTATATTGTACTCATTATTTCTTTGCTCCTCTTTTCCTCTTTCACAGAGACACCCTGTCCTAAATGATGAATGAAAGAATATATACGATTTTAATATCATTATGACTGATGGGAGAATTCTCCCAAAGCAATTTAACCAAAGGTAAAGTTGTACATGATAGCTGCACATAGTAGATTGCAATGATTTTCAAACTCAGTAAAATGGACTACCAACCTTTTAAGAAAGGATGCTTTTTATTTATTTTTTACTGGTTTTATCCATTTATTCATGAGACACACATAGAGAAAGGAAGAGACACAGGCAGAAGGAGAAGCAGACTCCCCTGTGGGGAGCCTGATGCGGGACTCGATTCCAGGACCCCAGGATCATGACCTGAGCTGAAGGCAGACGCTCAACCACTGAGCCACCCAGGTGCCTGAGAGTATGTTTTTTAAAGAAAAGTAGCATGAGGCAATTAATAAAACACTGTAGTGACTATGATTTATAAAAGAGAATTCCAGAGTCAATTTATGACTTAGAAACAGTCTTGACAATATTTAATCAAAAAACCTAAAGTGTATTGGGATTTCAATACTTTAAAGAAAATTTGGAGTGAAACCTTTTAAAAAACCCATAACTCTTTCATAATACTATTATGTTATTTAATAAAAACTACATGTATATTTATATTTTTGTACATAGGTTTTTCTTAAAGCAGAGTACAATATACACGTCTTGAAACAAAAACCTCAGTAATACTGTAAATGACAGAAGAGAAGCATTCTATTGACTTTTGTAAAATCTCAGCATCTAGGGATGATAATGATGGTGTCAAAATCACATCAACCTAAAAAAATCCTAGCACCACGTTAAAAAAAGAATTCTTTTCAACAACGTATTGCATGCAAGTAATCAAAATGAAGTAAACTATTTAGATCTTTAAATCTGGGCAGCACTCAATGCTTTTTGCATAAGGCAATGTAAAATATACATAATACATAATCATATGCATATAATAATGTAAACAATGTATTACATATAATAATTACCTTTGTTTCTTTTCTTAACTTTGTTTTCAAATTGTTTCATTTTTGTTAAATCACTTGAAGTATTAGGGAAGGAGCTTGACTATCAGTCTCAGAATAAAAACTTGGTAGATAAAACCTTTCAAGACTCATTAAATTCACACCCTCACTCTCTAATGCAAATAAATGAAATAAACACATTTATACTCAAATTGTGATCAGTTTAAAGAAAGGAAGAATTAGATGGAACAGAAAACCCAAAAATAGTTATCTTACAACCTCTTTCAAATTACAATGGGAAAAAAAAAATCAGGGAAAAGTAACATGTACAAGTCCCTGATGTTTTTTCCTTTTCCTTTTTTTTCTCTACTGATCAGAAGGTAAACACAATTTTAAAATCTGAAGGGAAGGGAGATGTGGGGTGGAAAGGTTCATCCAAGCAGAAAGCTATATGTTGGGATGCCTGGGTGGCTCAGTGGTTGAGCGTCTGCCTTCAGCTCAGGGTGTGATCCTGGGGTCCTGGGATCAAGTGGTGCATTAGACTCCCCGCAGGAGCCTCTGGGTCTTTCATGAATAAATAAAATCTTTAAAACAAAAACAAAAACAAGCTGTATGCTGTCTGACTTCCAGGAAGAAACAGAACAAAGGAAGAGTTAGGGTCCCATGCAGAAGTCAAGAAGATATCTAATACCTGAAATACAAAGGACTACTGTGAACAAGTTCAAAGGCACAGCACACCAAAACAGCAAGCCAACCTGGGATAGGGTTAGGAGAAGGCATGTGACCTTGAAAAGAGGAGAGATGAAGTTGCTTGAAAAAAAACCAAAAACAAAAACACATGAGCCATGCCAAAGGCTGATAATTAAATATTTAGAAAAAAAAAATTAAAAAGGTTCTTCTTCCTGGGTATCTGGACTTCATCTGTTTGTGTTCTCATTTATTTTGCCCTGGTTACTCTTTCATTTTAGGTAGAAACATGGGATTGGATTTGGGGTCCTCCCTCTCAGTTCTCTTGCAAACACAGATTCTTTCAAAGATCTGAAAAAAAAAAAAAAAAAAAGAAACCTCCAAGAAATTTTAAAAAGTAATCACTGGTAAAAAGATTCTTGGGTTTGGTGTTGCTCTTTTATTCACAGTACAATTCCTGATACACCTCTGTCAAAAAACCCCCAGCATAATTGATTTTTCTTTGTGTCCTCATCCAAATCCCTAGCAAGAGTTTAAAATGCATGGTAGTAATAACCACATAACAAATTCAGAAAGGGAAAACAAATTTTTGATGGAACCTTGAGAAAATGAATTTGTATTTACCAATTTTGGAAGATGGGGAGCAATCCAACATTTCCATTATAAAATTTCAGCTGCAAGTGCCCATCCTCATTCTTACCCAGAACTAAGAAGACTAGAGTCAAATGAATTCAGCCTGAGTCTCTTGGGGTTTTTTTAATGGACACAAGTAGAATCTAGAATAACCAGGAAATTTTAAATCTGTTCAAAATACACGTAAAACATTCAGGTATTTTTCCAGATTTTAAATTTAAGGCACAATTATTTGGATCTTATCAAATTACCATTTAAGCAGATTTTTCAACTGATCAAGGAGATCTAACGCCTACAACCTGATAGATGTTTGTAAAAATAAACAATCCTATATAAAAGATTAACAGCATCAAAAACAACCCACAATTATTAGATACAATCTAAATAGTAAGAGGAATAGTAAGAGGAAAAATTCACTGACACCTAAATCTATTTAGAGGACTTCAGAAGAAAAAGAAAACAAACAAAAGTTTTATATTTACATGCCCTAAATTTAAAAAATAGCATCACCTTAAAGAACATGGCAGGGCAGCCCTGGTGGCTCAGCAGTTTAGCACCACCTTCAGTCCAGGGCATGATCCTGGAGACCTGGGATCAAGTCCCATGTAGGGCTCCCTGCATGGAGCCTGCTTCTCCCTCTGCCTGTGTCTCTGCCTCTCTCTCTCTGTGTCTCTCATGAAAAAATAAATAAAATCTTAAAAAAAAAAAAAAAAAGAACACGGCAGACCCAAGAAGAACTTGTTGGGATTGCCATGGCAAAGTATAGAGAAAGAAAATAGGTTGTGTTCTATTCTCTTAGCATATTATGTATAGAATATTACCAACAACCATACCCATATCCATCTTAACCATTTTGCTCAGACTTCTGAAAATGACACAAAGAAAAACATATTACTTTTTATGCCAAAATTAAGGTCTGCTTGGAAAATTTTAACCTGGGGTACAATCTGGATGGCCTAAGAGCAGCTTGAGCAGATAATTTAAAGCTGTAAAGATTCCTGAACAAAAAAGCCTATTTCACCCACACACATAAAATGTGTTCTTAAAATAAATTATTCCAATGTGGTTTGTAATCTGAGCTTTTCTAATATATTGGTTTGCTTTAGTGTTACTGTGGGTTATTCTCCCCTTCATCTCCAACTTTGTGTAAGACCTGTGTCTTGCCCATTGCATAATCACCAACAGGAGTATTTTTCATAAATATAACTGCTAAGGTTGAAAAGAGAATATTATATCACTATGGTTTTGAGTATCCCTATGGAATGAACCACAACTGGTTTATTCTAAGAAATCTCTCACTCTTTGTATAATGAATCTGTCATATGAATTTCCTTGATTAATTGATGCTGCTGTGCACAGACAGATCAATCTGTCTTCTTTTATTAGCAATGAGATTTTTAAAATCTACACATTAAATTGATAGACATTGTAACATCTTAATCTTAGTTTTTAACTGCTTACATATTTAATTTTAATAATTCAACTACATATGATCATCCAAAAATTGATATTTTTCTTTGTGAGATCTTTCCCTAGTCACATTTATTTTTTTAAAACCATGCATATTAACTTAGCCTATTTAAAATAATTCTTTATTGGAAAGCAATCCAAGTAAAGGACCATAAGGTCTTCACAAAACATACTTTCAATGCTTTTGACCACAGATATTTCTAAAAGTATAGAATATTTGTAATAGTTTTACTGTGTTATAATTGATAGATAATAAACTACACATATTAAAATATACAATGTGATAAGTTTTGATAACATGGACATCTGGGAAACCATGACCATAATCACGATAATAAGTGTATCTATCCATCACCTCCAAAATTTTCTCATGACCCTTCAAATCCCTCCATTCCATCCCTCCCAGCCTCCTGTCCCTATCCCCTCAGGCAACCTCTAAAACACTCTGTCACTAATTAATAGTTTGCATTTTCTAGTACTTTCTATAAATGGAATGGAAGTTTATCCCAGTATGGGGTACCTTATGTGTTCCATTTTGTCTACCTTCTTTCATTTGGTGTAATTACTTTGAGATTTGTTCATATTATGGCATGTACCCATAGTTCATTCGTTTTTACTGCTGAATACTATTTCCTTATATAGATAGGTCACATTTGCTTACCCATTCACCAACTGAAGACATTTGGGTTGTTTCCATTTTTCCTATCATAAAGTTGCTATGAACATTTATGTACAGGATTTTGTGTAAACATAGGTTTTCATTTCTCCTAAGAGTAGAATGGTCTGATTATAAGAATGGTTTGAATTGGGATCCCTGGGTGGCGCAGTGGTTTGGCGCCTGCCTTTGGCCCAGGGCGCGATCCTGGAGACCCTGGATCGAATCCCACGTCCGGCTCCCAGTGCATGGAGCCTGCTTCTCCTTCTGCCTGTGTCTCTGCCTCTCTCTCTCTCTCTCTCTCTCTCTCTCTCTCTCTCTGTGACTATCATAAATAAATTAAAAAAAATTAAAAAAAAAGAATGGTTTGAATTTATCTTAAGAAACTATCAAAATGTTTTCAAAAAGTGGTTGTACCATTTTACATTTCTACTGGCAGTGAATGAGAATTCTAGTTCTTCCATATTCTTTGCAGAATAATTGATATATTCAGACTTTTACATTTTAGACATTTTAATGTGCATGTGAGGAGGTTTTAATTTGTATTTCCCTAATGACTAATGATGGTAAGCATCTTTTGCATAAAGGATATGTTCAAAGTTTTTCCCATTTTTTAAATGTTTCTTTTTATTCTTGAGTGTTCTTTATATATTTTGGATACAAGTTCTTTATCAGATACATGATTTTCAAATAATGTTTACCTAGCCGAAAAATGGTCTTTTCATTCCCTAATATTACAAAATCCAATTAACCAATTTTCTTTTCATGGATCATACTTTTGGTGTCTTAGAAAGCTTTGCCTAACTCAAGGTCACAAAGATAATCTATGTTTTCTTCTAGAAGTTTTATAGTTTCAGGTTTTATATTTAAGTATATGATCTATTTTTTTTAACATGGTATAAGGTTAGGGTAATATCTTTCTTTTCTTTCTTTTTCTTCTTTCTTTCTTTCTTTCTTTCTTTCTTTCTTTCTTTCTTTCTTTCTTTCTTTCTTTCTAAAAAAATTTATTTGAGAGAGAGCAAGTGAACACAAGTGGGGAGGGGATAGAGGGACAGAGGGAAAAGGAAAAGCAGACTCCCTGTTGAGCAAGGAGCCCAACGCAGGGTTCTATCATGACCTGAGCCAAAGGGAGACACTTAACCGACTGAACCAACTAGGTGTCCAAAGTTAATTTTAAATCTTGTTTCAGGGATCCCTGGGTGGCGCAGCGGTTTAGCGCCTGCCTTTGGCCCAGGGCGCGATCCTGGAGATCCAGGATCGAATCCCACGTCGGGCTCCCGGTGCATGGAGCCTGCTTCTCCATCTGCCTGTGTCTCTGCCTCTCTCTCTCTCTGTGTGACTATCGTAAATAAATAAAAATTTAAAGAAAACAAAAAAACAAAAAAACAAAATAAATCTTGTTTCATGTATTGTTATTTTTGTCTATCTCCTATTAATGTCATGTGTATTTTAAAAGAACACATAGAATTTTACACTCAAATAGAAAATATAATTATCAATTAGATCAATTTTATTAATTGGCTATTCAAATCCTTCATATATTTTTATTTATTTGATCCAATATCTTACAAAGAAAGTAGGTGAATTAGTCTTGATTGTGGATTCTCTTGGCTTTTCCTTACATTTTTCTTAATTTCATTTTTATATAGTTCAGAATTATGTGGGTAAATATGTAAAGGTTCATGCTTTCTCAGTTATCTTAATAGATTAACATAAAAAATCTCTATTCTTAATGTTCTTTGCTTGAAATTCATCTCCCAGTACTTCCTTTTCAATGGTCTTTAAGGATACCTTTTCTATCCCTTTATTTCTACCTTCCTACATTTTGTTGCAAAGTGTCTCTTATACTCAGATATAGCTAAATAGATTATAATCAGTTTTTATGCCACTCATTTAAAAGGGAAATTTAATCTACTTATATTTATTGTGATTACTGATGTATAGATGTTTTCTATGTCTCATGACTATTAATTTTGCTATTTTTCCATGTTTGCTTTTTGCTGAATTTATCAAATATCAGCTTTCTATCTTTAAAGTGTATTTTATTAAAGTTTATTTCTTAAAATTTATTTTTTCATGGGGAGCCTGGGTGGCTCAATTGGTTAAGCATCTGACTTCAGCTCAGGTCATGATCTCAGGGTTCTTGGGATGGAGCACCAAGTTGGGCTCCCTGCTCAGCAGGGAATCTGCTTCTCCCTCTCCCCATCCCTCCAACTTGTCTCACACTCTCTCTCACTCTCAAATAACAAAATCTTTAAAAAAAATTCTCATGAATAAAGTCCACACAAGAAAAAACATTCTACTCGATTCTAGTGAACTTACTCTATTCTCTAAGACAATTATTTTTTTATATTAGCTGAACATATGCAACTTTTTGGGTTTTTAAAAATGTATTTATGTAGATATCATTCTACTCTGTTAGAGTTTACTCTTTTTTAAATTTTTTTAAATTTTTATTTATTTATGATAGTCACACACACACACACAGAGAGAGAGAGAGAGAGAGAGAGAGAGAGGCAGAGACAAAGGCAGAGGGAGAAAGGGAGAAGCAGGCTCCATGCATCAGGATCCCGACGTGGGATTTGATCCCGGGGCTCCAGGATCGCGCCCTGGGCCAAAGGCAGGCGCTAAACCGCTGCGCCACCCAGGGATCCCCAAGTTTACTCTTAATTCTTAAAGATATATATTCAAATTTCAATTCTTCAATTATAATCTATAATTAAAAAAATATATCCTTGGATTCTCTCTGACATCTCTCATGTTGAAATTAGAAATTACTTGTGTGTTCCTGTGATTATAGTTAATGATTTATTTTTTGTCACAGTATGTTGAGGTAGAAGTATTTCCTTGGGTCTCAGAAGACCCATTAAATTTGAATAATCTTTTCTTCATATTTGAGGTTTTTCTACTTTCTTTGATTATTTTATTCTCTACAGCTTCTCTTTAACTCTCCCTTTAGACATCTTACAGGGATATTAGAACTACTATTAACTATTCCTTTGGTCTCTTCAATTTTCTCTCCTACTTTCAGAGCCGTCCTTCTGGCAGGGCATTCTGAGGAAATTCCCTAGCTCAATCCTTCATTTTATTAATTTACATCTGAGTTCTGTCAACTGACATTTTTGCTTTAAATTTTGAAGTCAAATTTTTGTTTCCCCAGTTCTGTTAGATTCCTTTTCATGAATACAAAAGCCTTATCTCTCTGAATGTCTTCTTCTGATCACTCTATTACCTCTAGGTCCTTGATACTTTTTCTTTCAATGGGGTAAGCTTTCTTTGATGGTGCTGATTTCCCTCATATTGTCGTATGCTGTGATTATATGCTTACCTTTTGTTCAAGAATCTACGTTTGCCAGCTCTTTTGTTTACCACTGCCTACTTTCAGTGATTAAAATGACAGACAAGTGGCTTCTCTCCTGTGTGTGTGGGCTTCCTAACCCACCTGGCAGTCAGTATATTACTAGGACACTGACTTGGCCTGAGTCTAGCACCCACTTCCAAGATTTAGTTTGTAGGTAAACACAGCTGCTATCCACTACTTAACACAAGGAGAGAAGAAAAATAAAGGCATGGCTCCAAATGTAAAGCCCCAATTAATAACCCTGATAAGCTGATTAATAATCTTGATGAATTCCCCTTCTATTTCATGTTTCCATTGCCTATACCTCAGTCTTTGTCATGCTTTCCTTTTTTCATTGTAGATTAAATCTGTGTTATATATTTAACTTATCATTTTTCTGATTTTTGTCATTTTATGAGATTTTGGCAAAGGAGGGAGAATAGACATTAAAAATACAAACCTTCAATTTTCAATCATAAGTACTATATATTAATATATGTATTAAAAACTTTATATGATAAATACTTCACATTACTTCACACAACGATGCCATAAAATATCAATGAATTTCAAGATTAAAATGATGAAGCTATTTTCAGTAGAGTTTTTTGACAATATTTTGGGCTGTAAGAAATTAAAAGCAACACATTTACAATACCTCAAAACAAATCTAACCAGCTCCATTTTGTTCAGTTCTAAGAGAGGTCAGAGAACCAACCTGATCTGGTGAGAAATGAATAGTTACAAATACATTATCTCTTGAACAACTGTCAAGTTGTCATTCTAATTATAGAAATCTAGTAAACCTGTTTAATCTTTTCTATGAACTTCCATAATATTTATTACCAATATTACTCTCCCATCAAAATATCCAAAGAAATGGGCACAGGATTGTGTGCTTACCCATGTACGGATGATATCTTTAGGTGATGGCATATACTTAGTATTTATTAAGTATTCACTGAAATGAATTCAAAAACAAAACACCATTTTGCTTCTGAAGGGTCTAGCCTTACTTTGGTATCTAGGGGCATAACTTCACAGATTTCTCTCCACTTGTTACTATAGATATGTTTTATATCACAATATAATAAACCCTTAAGATTACAGTGTGCTTTTCAATTCTTCCTAACTTTATGTTCTGGTATGCTAAATATTGTAACAGGACTGAGTACAAGATGCAATTAAGATCATACAGAAAGGACAAAGAGACATTACAGAGGCAAAGAGTCTAGGAAAAAAAAGAAACAGAGGAGACAAAAGTCAAGGAGTTGACAGTGGACTTGGTTTACAGGTGAAACAAGATTAGACCAAACCCACTGTCACTTCCATGACTTTTGTCCCAGATTGTTTGTAAACTCTTTTCCTCTGTGTTGTCTCCTTTGTCTTTTCTATATGATCCTAATGGCATCTTGCATTCAATCCTTGTTACAGTATTTCTAACACCAGATTGTGATGCTACTTGAAGTCAACAGCACAGTGACAAGCGCTTTTAGTATTAGTTATTTTTTTAAAGATTTTATCCATTTATTCATGAGAGACACAGAGAGAGGCAGAGACACAAGCAGAGGGAGAAGCAGGCTCCCTGAGGGGAGCCCAATGTGGAACTCGATCCCAGGACCCCAGGATCATGACCTGAGCAAAAGGCAGGTTTGCAACCACTGAACCACTCAGGCGTCCCTTAGTATTAGTTATTATTTCATGCACATATACTTGTCTCACTCGACAAACATAAAAATAAAACAGATTTATTGAGATGTCTACTATACCCCCCAAAAAAGAGGAAGTTGGGGTTAAATGAAAATAGAAAAAAAAAAAGGCATTATAATCATGCATAGTTGTTAAAGGTGGGCCCTATGGTTCCTAGAGATCAAAGTGAAATAGACACTATGGGTTTCAAGATAAAAATAAACTAGTTCTGTTTTATCAAATAGGAGAATGGCTATCAGCATCCTCAGCTGCTAGAAAAGCAAGCAGCCTTGGAAAAGTTAAGAGGCTTGCCCAATGTCCCATGGCTTGTTTTGATAGAGAAAAATACTGGTCTCTTAACTTTCAGCACTGTTGCTGCAATACCACGCTGAAACCAAATACACAATGAAAGTTAGTTGCTATTATGGCAACCCCTGGGAGAAACAGAAATATCTATTCCCTTGTGATAGTTAAGAAGCTCAGAACCTAGAATGAATGTTCTATGAGGAAGTTCGGTAGAGTTGGAAGATATGACATGACCTGGTTACTCCCGAACAGTAATCAATGGTGAGGGAGCTACCTTACCGGCACATGAGACCTATTCTAAGGGGGGGGGGGGGGGCGGGCGGGGAGCGGTTGTCAAAAGGCCAAGAAATTAGTTTCTTGAACATTCTATATGTGTGTGTGTGCATGCGTGTGTATGTGTGTATGCGTATTTAGTCTTAGAAGAGTTAATCGTTAAGTACTCTACAAAACTATGAGTGGGAAGGCAAATTTAAAAAAAATTTTCTGGGGCATTTCTCCAGAAGAAAACAAAAATTAAGGTCAGGTCTACATCAGCCAGTAACAGACTTCTGGGCCCCCAGATTCATTTATTTGGCTCTGCTGACTGTTTGGCTCAGTTTTCCCTTAGCAAGTGTAAAAAACGCTTGAACACCACCACCCTGGGATCCTGTTCAACCAATTCAGATAGCTGTGGCCTTTCAACTCTCATCCAAGTGACTTGGCTTTATACCAATATCATTTCCCCTAGTAGAGCCTAAGCCTAAGTGAGAAAGTACACAGCTCAGAGAGCCAGGAGTTAACTGGCTGTTCCCATTCCAGAAAGGTCTGGTTCTTTTCCTAGATAAGGAAACAATACTATATCAAGAAGTTTCGATCATTCAATATTACATACCACACTGGAACCACAACTATAAAAACAGAATTAGTGGAAATACCACTGTCTATCTTAAAGGATCTCTTGAGGAGCTTCAGGCAATTGAACTTTTCTTTTCCAGCCCAACCCCCTGGGAAATAAGTAGTGATGATTTATTAAAACTTACATTTTGCAGATAAGAAAACAACAACAAGAAGTTCAAATGCACAGAGGGACAGAGTGTCTTGAGGCTACACTCTACTTGCTGAACCTCATTTCTTCCTTCTAATTATATAACAGATTTGGAATATGCATGCTTACTTGTGTGTAGCTGACTATAATTTAGCTTATAGTATGGTTGTAAGGTTTGCTGTGGACCTGGCCTTTCTTGGGCCCCCCACTCTGTGCTGTCATGCTCCTTTGCCAGGGTCATGGTTTCTTGCCACCTCTTCCAGAGAATTCCATGTTTGGAGAGGTCTAAAAAAGTTTTTGAATGGCAAGTTATTTTCCCCTACACCAACAAGCAATCTTTTAACTTCACTTGTCACTTAAAGCAATGTGGCAATAATGTCTTCCAGACTACCTACACCGTTTCTAATATACAACCAATTTGTTTCTATGGTCTTGGTTCCTCCCTGTATCTGTTGGATAGCATGACTCTCAGAGGCAGTGACATTAAACCCATAGTTATTTACCCAGATTTCTTTAAAAAAAAAAAAATCTATTTATTTATTTATTTATTTATTTGAGAGAGAGAGAGCTTCCAAGTGAGGGGAGGGGCAGAGGGAGAAGAGGCTCTCTGCTGAGCAGGGAGCCCGATGCCGGGCTCAGTCCTGGGACTCCAGGATCATGATGTGGGCTGAAGGCAGATGCTTAACCTACTGAGCCATCCAGGCGCCCCTAGCTGGATTTCTTTTAACAGGAGGTGGTAAGTGGGGATACGGAGGCAATAATCATAATATACATAGGACTAGGAGAACACAGCAAATAAAAATTAAAGAGCCATTCTTCCTTCTAAAATAAATTTTTAATGCATGATTCTGAAGGAAGAAAGCTTTATTTTCATGAAAGACATCAAATGGCCTGGGTACAGACAGCAGAATGAAAAAGAAGCAGGCAGCAGTGCCCCCTGGGTTGCCTGTCAAGAAATTTGCCCTGTACAGTTTCTGGAGAAATTAAGAAATGCAAATAACCTGGGCAGATTAACAGCACCCAAAGATAACTAGCAGGATACAAAGAAACAGCACCTTTCACTGTGAGGAGGCGGTGTATTCCTCAGCCAAACAAAGAAACAGGACAGAGTCAACATCTGTTTCATATAACAGCTTGGCTGCTGAAAGAAGCAACCTTTAAAAAAAATGGCTTAGCTGACAATCCTCAAAAATCATTCAATCACTATTGCATGGGCTGAAGTAAATGGGCAAATGAACCCAACTTGCACTTTTCTGCACTACCCTCGCCACCTTGTGAAGAAGAAAAGTAGTCTCGTCTTTAGAGGAAAAAAATAAAGTCCAAACAAAAATCTTCATGAACTTCCTTTCTGATTGACAACTAGCAGCAAATACTAAAGCATAAAAGACCGCTCACTGCTTTTTAGCTTTTGCCTTTCCTAGTGTTAACCGGGAAGACAGGACTGCCAAAGAGTTTACTGGGTGGGGAAACAACTCAGACACAACTCATTAGAATATCCGAGGGAGAAAACAAGTCATTTGACAAAACTGATTGTGGTTTCAGAATTCAGTTAGGGAAAGAAAAAGGAATATTATAATGTCTGGATCCTTATGCATTCGTGGTAACAAACCAAACGTGCTAAGAAATGAAAATTTCCTCTCTGGGTTCTATCGATTTACACATGAAATTTCAAAATCAAGAGAAAAATATCCCTGAATGCATACAAATGTGTAGATTTAAGAACTGGAAATTTCTAAAATGAAAAATTACCAAAGCTGTAAAGTCACTAGAGCGGGACTGGTGCTTTCAACTCAGCTAAAGATGCCAGATGCTTCATTCACCTTAGGAATGTGGTTACAATACATAAGCCAAACAGAATGAAAGCAATTAAGAGGCATTGTGATAGAAGAGATTTTTCAGGTAGAAACTGAAAACAGAGGGAAAGGTGATAAGGTAGATGGGACAAAAACATTTAGTATTAACATGTGTGTACTACCAAAAACTATGCTAGGCTGCTAACAAAAAGACTCCAAGGAGGTCCCTTCCCTTTGTCTTTTCAGTTTAAACAGGTAAAACAAAATAAAAAGATCATCTTGACCACAAGGGATCAAGGCATGACCGCAAAGAGAAAAAAAAATCAATACATGATTTGGGTTATTTCTAGAGACTTTGGTGGTGGGGGCAGTGGGGGAGATGGGGAGGGGCCGAGGCTTTATTGAAAGGTGTTTTTTGGAGGGGTATGGTGGGGGAGCAAGAGCATAATTATAATGTAAATCTTCCAAAAATGTTAGCTGTGGGCCAGACGGATCTCTAAGTACTTGACCTATGTTAATTTAGCCCTCACAATGGTTATATAATGCAGGAACTCTTATTACTACATTTTACAGATAAGGAAGCAGAGATACAGGAAAATGGACTTGCCTAGAATCATACAGAGTAGCTGGGCTTCCTCTACTAGGAAGAAAGAAAATTCGTTGAAAGATGTATCTTTCTGTCTGTTCAGGATCCTACTAGGTGTCTTGCACAACATCCAGAATAATAAATAGAAAAGACAAGCAGAGTACTTAATTAAAAATAAAAAAGGATTTAGATTAGTTTCAATAAAAACCTCCCAAATGAAAGAAAAATCAATTTACTGAACAATACTACAGAATGTCCTTTGTAGAGATCCGAACAGCCATGCTGGATGGTATTAAAAAATCCCTCCCAGTACTGGAGGGATTAATCTAGAAATTCATTCTAGGACTGTAAATAGTAATCTCTGGCTTTAATCAAGGAGACAAGTACACGACAAGAGTCTCCCCTTGTGTCCAATAGCTAGTCTATGCATGGACTGGGCTTCTCTTGCCAATATAATCGCTACTTTTTAGAACTCAGCCTGGACATGCAATATGTACATAATAAGTATCTGTTGAATAAATGAATTAAAAAGAATAAAAATATGAAAATGATGCGTTTGTGGAAAACTCAAGATAGACTGGAAAGCTGAGGTTAAGACTGATTCAGAAGCCACTCTTGAAGAGCTCAGAAGGGGAGCAGGTCTACAACAGTGGAGTCAGAACCATAAGTGAACAAGAATTGACTTGAGAGTCAGGGATAGAAAAATCAATAATAAAAGCAGCTGCAATAGTTAGAGAGATTAAGTCCCAAAGAAGTTTTTGAGCAAAGAGTAAAGTGTTCGTGTTTTATCAATACAGTGTTAACAAAATAAATACCAACACAAAATAATACCAACATGTAAAGACTTTAAATTGTGCACATAATCATGATAATAGCAGTAGCAGATAACATGTGGAAGCACTTCTCGTGCCTGGCATGAGATAAAATGTTCCACACTGGGTAAGTACTCAAATGGACATCCACCTCCTTCTCCAAATAACTCTGATCAAGTCACTCAATCTCTGTGCCTGGCCATCCTGAGTCTCATTACCCGTGAGACAATAATAGCACCCGTTAGGCACAAAGCTGCAAAAGTTAAATGAGAACTTAACTGGAGAGAGAAAAATGGGATTAAGAAAAAAAAAATAGAAAAAATATTTAGAGTTCCAATTTCACATAAATATAGGCATAATCAGTGCAGCTTGGTGGGGATGACAGCTAAGGTAAGGAGAGCAAGTCATTCTCAAAATAGTGAAAACAGAACTTGCCCATAAACCACCAGGCTGGACTGATTATATCTCTATTGGTATCACCTGTTATCTTGAACTTATTCCTCTCCCCCTTAATTTCATTTTCCAAAGTGTCATGAAAACAAATATTTGAAATCAAACAATGTCTCCAGAATAAAAAATCACAAGTTTCTTGAAGACAGGGGATATATTTTAAATATCTTTTATTCTCAGCAACTAGAATCATGCTTGATATAAATTGTGCTGGGATGATGGCATGAATGGTAAGAAAAGGCCACAAGAAAAAAATGTGCATGAATGAAAATTTTAAGAGTGAGAGATGTAGGAAACACCCTTGCAAAAGAGGAAGTTGATGAGGACACAGATCTATGTATATGTTATACATACAAGTTATAGATATGCACAGACACAAACAACTATCAGTTGTGTAAGTAAACAAAGTTTCTTATTAAGATCTCCCCAAAGTGATTTTCCTTCATCTCCACTGGTCACTGTTAATTCACTTCACTCTGTTTCTTCTTATTAAATAAGGAACACCAGTTCGTGTCTCTTCCTATTTTGAACACGTGAGAAATTCAAGTGAAGGTTGAGAAGGGGGATGATGGAGAGCCTCGGAGCCATCTGAACCGGGAGCTCATTATGGCAGGGAGGATCACGGGGGATGCTCATCTCTTGAATTAACCCTCCAGTAAGCAGAACTATCCGAGCATCCCACCATGCTGGCCACATTGTGGCACTCAGTACTGCTATTTCTACCGTCTATCTTCTTGAATTTCTCCCCTGATTTCAAGATTTTTCCCTGGATGAATGCAACGTGATTGGACTTCTGAGAAATCCTCTATTGGTATAAGAAGGCTCTGCATCTTCACACATCATTCCTAAAACATGCCACTCTTTCCTCCTGAAATTTTCAATCAAGCTACCTCCTTCTCAAGCACCTTGATTTCACTCGGTTACAAATCTCCCTAAACGCTACATAGGTACCTTATATTCAGATGCGCTTCCTACCACCTAAGAGATACCCTGAATCCTGGAAAGCTACACTCTGTTGTGTGTTTTAGCCTACTTTTCCTGCCTTCTTAGATGAGACACAGTCTAGTGTCCAGTCCTCTTCCAGACAGAGGAGGCCCTCAAAAAATATTTGTTAAATAAAGGACTTCGTGAATGCACAACAAAGGAATAAACTCCCTCCACAGCTTGTCTCTGAGCATTCAACCCAGGATGCACAATCAGATTCTACTCAGAAAAATCACTTTCTCCTTGAAACGGTCTCTCGACTGAGAACAGAACTACTTAAATTGAGGGGAGTAGAATACTGCATGACAAACATTTTATCATTAGCCTGGAACTCACATACCTGTCCCAATCCTGACAGTTTTATCTCTTACCTGTATCTCAAACCATTACAGAATAGCCATCACATGAACTATAATGTTACCATTGAACTCTATGGTACCCTCTTCACTGCAATGTCCATTCTTGCAATTGTCAGGGCAGAGGGTTTTCAGCAAAATGAAACCTTGCTTGGGAACAGACAGATTCCCATCTTATACCTCCTGTCCCCTAATTTTTCTTTTATTGTATTGAATTTCAGTGTTACAGTGGCACAGAGGCAAGACTACAAAAATTCCCTGAAGGGTTCACTTCAGTTATCCAGGCACATTCACTACTTGTATCATCTAACTAACATCTCTAATAAACACCTTATCAATTAATTAATAGTCTCTTACACCTGGAGGGGGTTCAATAAAAGTTTTGGGTCTAGCCTAGAAATAAAATCCTTATGAAGTACCAACCACACTTAAAACCAATAAAATTCTCAAGCCATACGTTTTGATTCCGTGGACTTTTACAATATGTTCCTGACTATGATTACATGGTCACTAAGAAGCAGAGGCACTAGAAACCACACAGATTATAAAAATATTCAACCTAAAAGAGCAGTCTTTTAAAAATTTTATGTAGAAAAATGATTCCATGACAAAACACTCACACTTTAGAATTTTTGTACTCAAATGACTAAATCAAACGCCTTAAAGGGAAATCAAAATTCATCAACCATGGCTGATTTAGATATTAATGCTGTGAAAGTCAAAAATAGCTATAAAAAAGACTGGCAGAAGTAAACTCATCCTAGATACAACTCTTTACAACACCTGAGAAGATGAACTAATACACTAAGGAGATAAAAATAAGGTGGCATTAAGCACTATTAAAATGGCATAAAGTTTGTGTTTCAATTGCATCAAGTTAAAAATAGGTCAGTTAGAATGAACTTAGAAAAAAGTGAGGGAGGAGGGGGAAGGTCAATATTACAAAGTGATTAAAGAGATGGAAGAGAACTTTCTTCTAAGTCATTAAACTCACCAATATGATCCTGAACTTCAGAGCACTTAACCATTTTCCTGTGCCATTAGAGAATTTAGTAGGTTCACTGAATTGACGGATTTCTTTGTTAACCTATTTACATGGGTTAAGACCCTGACTGACATAAAACACAACCAAAAAAATCCCAGACACAGAGTGTAATGAAAGACGGAGTGATGTATAGTTTGGGGTACAGCCTATCCAATAAATGTGCTTGACCAGCAAAGAATCCATTGGCAAAGATTTATTATCGGAACAAATACATTCTAAAAAGATCTAATACAATAAAACCTGCAGGATGAATACAAACTACTCTAAAATACAGTTCTTTGCCCTGCATAATATATGACTTATCTTTCTGTTATATTAAAATTCCCTTCATACCTTTCAATTGGGAATACATTTTCTGAACAAGTAAAACCAAAGAATATGTAGCATATGAAACAGAACCAACAGCATGGTTCTCTAATTAAAAAAACAAACAAACAAACACAAACTTATTACTTAGAACGCTGACAACCTTTAAAACATATATAAAACGAAAGAAATATCTCTGTTACCAAGGGAAAAAAGTTAAAATGAATCCTCTGCTAGAATAATAATTTTTAAATTATATGTATCATTAATACCAAATTAGTACAAGCTTAAACCAGACACAGAAAGGATTTTAAATGTTATACCTCCAAGTTCCTTTACATTCAAGATGGCATTCTGGAATGGCACTGCTTTTATACTAAAACCTAAAATTAAAAAACAAAGACATAAAAAAGGAATTAGCAACTTAACTTTTAAAAATGTATAAAATGCTCACAGCCTTTTTTAGGCAGATGCAGATTAAAAGCTATTTTTCATAGCTCATATTTATGCTGGAAATACAATTCAAGATACATTGATATCACATTATCCTCTTCAAATTTGCAAAACATTGCTGTGTATTATGGCAAAATATCTCTTCTTCAGAATAATACCCTATTCTTTAATATTTTTTGTCACTTGTAAATTTTATCAGTTGTAAAACAGACATTTTTAAGTACAGAGAAACTTCAAAGAAAATATTAGATCTACTAGCACCTAATTCCTAAAGTTAATTGTCTCTCACATATAATTTAGCAACTCTAGAGATTAAGGTACCTAAATTATAACTATCTTATATTAAAATTATATAGGATTTATGTCAGAGTTTTAAGAATATGGTTAATACTATACATTTTTCTTAAAAGTGCGATCATAATTGTCTACGCACAATCATTTTATAATATATGCAGTAAATGATTTCTAATAAAAATATATTCAGAGTATAGTTTTTTAAATTATGTATTTAAGACAACTATTATCATTCAAGTCATGATTGACTTCAACATATCTGGTTCACAGGTTTTTGTATAAAAGCCTATCAATTGCAACATACATGCATATATTCCTACACACATACACACATGCCAACAAACCCATGAATTATTTCTGAAAGGATCCACAAGAAACAGACTAGTGAGGGTTGTTGGGACCATTGGGGATGTGAAGGTCTTAAAGAGAAGATTCTTTTTATTTCAATGTTTTGTTATATACAAGTACTTTTTCATTTAAAAGCCCTACTAATTTTTAAAAGTTAAATTTATTCAGTAATTTCTACCACCCAATTAATCTAAAGTTTTACACATTAGTATGTGCAATTTTAAGATCATTTCTTGAAAAGGGGATAATGACTTAAGAGTGTAAGATCTAGAAATACTTTCTTTTTGAAGCCAGTTATGAAGTTATGATAGGTGTCTGGAAAGGTGAAAAGACACACCATATGCTGTGGATAAGAACAATTCTTTTACATGGTCTTGCTTCACTGTATAAAAATAGAAGTTAATATGTATTTTTTAATATCTTACCCTATTATTACTTTTTTGCTCTATGTTGTGGTAGCACTTTATTACTTTTTATTTTTTATTTTTTTAAGATTTATTTATTTATTTATTCATGATAGACACAGAGAGAGAGAGAGAGAGAGGTGCAGAGACACACAGGCAGAGGGAGAAGCAGGCTCCACGCCAGGAGCCTGACACAGGACTTGATCCCGGGACTCCAGAATCACACCCTGGGCCAAAGGCAGGCGCCAAACCGCTGAGCCACCCAGGTCAGGGATCCCCTGTGCTAGCACTTTAAAGTTCCATGGGGTCTTCCACCTAAGGCAGTAAATATCACCTAATGGTTAAAAAGTGACTTTGGAGTCAGACAGAACTAGGTTTAAATCAGTTCTGTGACTGTGGGCAACCTACTAGCCTTGGCTTTCGCCATCTGTAAAATGGGAATGATAGACTCTCCTTCGTATAGGTATTATAAAAATGATACAACTTATGTATTATGTTTATCACGGTGCCCGATACAAATAAGCACACAATATATGATTGCTAGCATTCTATATGAATCAGCTCTGTATTGATTTCATCATTAGCTATGGCTATCTCTTGCCTGCCTGAACGCATTATAGACTCTTAAGAGAAATCCTGGGGATGTATTTATCAATATAAATACATAGTTGGAGCCACAGATATTACCACTGAATGAAAAGGACCCTTATTAGAGTGACAGAAGTGTGAACAGTTGAAATTTGTTGTATAAAAGTTCATCAGACTCTCTAGAATTTTCCAAAACATAGCCCTCCTGGGTAGGTTTGATGCAGATTGACACAGTGGCCACAGCGTTATGGTTAATGGTTCATGCAGTCACTGAATCTTAGTGAAAAAGCAGAAGGAACAAGGAGGAAGCCCCATGTGGCTGAAGCACTGGCATGTACTTGGGGCTGCAGAAAAGCCTTTCCAGGTGTCTGGCCTCTGGGAAATTAAGGAAAGTCAGTGCCAATCACAATACTCCTGCTGGCACCAAAATTTGCCTGCGGGAGACTTGGATGGTTGAATGTGTCTACCCACCTCACAGGGGTGTCGTATGGATTAAAAGGCAATGATTGTGAAATCCTGAAAACGAAAAGCTATGCAAATGCTCAGGAGTCTATTAGTGGTTATGTTCAGGACAACTTAAGTATGGATTTTCCAGAGAAATAAGATAGGCCCCGACTTTGAAAAAGACAGAGTTATAGAGCACACCAACAATGTTTAATTTGCTTTGATTCTTAAAAGCTGACAATATGCAGGTGCCTAAGGAAAGGAATATTCTTCTAGAAATTGCTGCACCCATATGCAAAATACGGCTTTTGAAATTTATAATCCAATGGGCAGATTCTATCATTGTTACCCTCCTTAATCCTCACAGATATAATAAACTGACTGCAAAAATGTCCTCGGATGTTCACACAAGCCAAGTAACCTAGCAATGTTATTTATAGGCATATAAATGTTTCTGCAGAATACGCATGTTTTCTCTCCAAATCGAACATGTGTGGCTAGATTTATACTGCAAAGGTATATACAGTCTTCCATTTTGCTGTCTTCATATTTTTACAGTATAGCTGTGGTAATGAATGTTCAGAGGACAAAGCCTACGTAATCAGCCTAGAAAATAAGAAAAATGTACTACACATGGCAAAGAAACAATTTGTTAAAAAGCTTTAGTCATTCCAAATGTTTGCGAGGATTAAAAAGAATTAAAATTTAAAGCCACACTTTCAGTTCACCAGAAGGGCAAACAAGAAGGGTAACTATCAGATCAACTTTACTTTCTTCCTTTCTATTGGGTTGGATGAGGTCAAGGGGTGGGGGGAATATTAATATTTAGAAGGGAGATAAAGGTCAAATCACCAAAACACCTTTCCCGAAAGTTGCTCTGAGGAATAAAAACCACCAGGATAATATGGGCTCCAAAGGAAAAAACGTATGGGTTCCAATTCTGGCTCTGCCATTATCAACTGAACAAGTTACTTAACCCACCCTGTGCCTCAGTTTCCTCATCTGTAAATGAGAACAAATGGCACCCAGGGCTATAAAATGTGTAGTAAATACCAAAATTTCTGAATACTAATGGTCAACAACCGTTAGAGGCTTTAAATTTCTCCCAGTCAAAATCACATTTGATCTCAAGGGCTGATCTATCACGAAAGCAGTGATAAAAGTTAAACCTATAAAATTGAAAACATTTGAGGACTTCTATAAACCAAATATATGGAGTTTTCTCTAGCACTTCCTTTCCCTCTTTCCTAATTCTAGTCAACAAAAGTCTGTCAATTCCATCTATGAAATAGTTCTCAGTTATGTCCACTTCTTTCCATAATTCAGGTCAAGCCACCACCACCACCTGGACAACTTCAAGAGCCTCCTAAACTCAACCCTTCGCATCTAGTATTGGCCTGCTCAGTCTCCTCCACACATTAGCAGCAGTTAGAATCATCTTGAAATTCATGTCTGTTTACATCACTCCCCTGGTTAAAAATCTTCAGATAGCTTCTCACTACTCGGGATATAGTTCAAGACACCTAATGAGGCTCGATCTTGTCTGGTGGTCCTTTCCTTTTCCAGTTTTCTTTTGTATCATTTCCCACTTATTTTCCTCAAGTTCCTAACACAAGCTATGTCCCTTCCATCTCAGGGCCTCTGCACATTCTGCTCCATTTGTGCCCTCTGCCCTTCTGGCAAACTCTTCATCCTTCAGGTATGGTTTTAACTCCACTTTGTCAGGCAAGTTTTCCATGACATTCTTGAAATAGGTTGATTTGGGGACACCAGGTGGCTCAGTGGTTAAGTATCTGCCTTTGGCTCAGGGTATGATCCCAGGGTCCTGGAATTGAGTCCTGCATTGGGCTTCCTACAGGGAGCCTGCTTCTTCTTCTGCCTATGCATCTGCCTCTCTCCGTGTGTCTCTCATGAATAAATAAAATCTTAAAAAGAAAAAGAAATACGTTGATTTTGGAGATCTATGTTCTTCCAGTACTCAGTACTTCTATGAAATTTTCAGTTATAGTTTCATACCCGTTTCTTTGTTTTATATCTGTTCCCCAGTTAGACTGCAAGAATCCCGCCTGGAGAAAGAGTGCAGTATATCCTTTAGGCCAGTGATAGGCATATAATATGATCTCAGTATTTCTTTAAAGATCTATGCTAAGGGTTTATATTTATTTCCTAATTTAACTGTCACAACAATCCTAACATCAGTACTACTGTCCCAGGAGGAAAGTAAGCAAGAAAGGGCGAGGTGCCCTACGTAGAGTACTAAGCGCTATCTTCAAAACTCTTCTGCCTCTCTATAAATAATGCAACACAAAGAACCAAAGTAGGTGTTCTCATGCTCATGATATTGCCATATTAATGGAATGAAAACAGCATGAGTTCAGAAAGTACTTTTTTATTGGTGTTATTAACAAAACCAGGACTTTAGCAGGAGAGAGAAAATGCTCAACTGACTCAGCCATGACACTAGGCTTGATCGCTGTTCCTTGTCCACAAAATAGGCATCCTCTGATGTCTCCACAGGTAGTCAGTGTGCTGATGAGAGGACTGCCCCACATATCCTAGCCACAGCTCTTAGACTCACCAGCCATATTTTTTCTTGACCTTGAATCCCTCATCTGCAAAATGGGTGGATTACATAAACTCCTTAAGGTGTCTTCTATAATGGGATTCCATTATTTAAACAAAAAAAGAGGAAATGACAGTAACAACTGAGGCAATCATCAGTGGCCTCCAGTATCTGGCTTAAGGCCTCATGGGCAGGACTCCCCAGATCCCACTCAAACAAGCTGATGGCTGCAGTCTAAGTGACACAGTCATTTTTTCCTGGCCTCTCAAAGCTACAATGGTAAGACTGAAACCTCCCTGAAGATTTAACCCCACAAATTTTAATAAATATATGACTTAATAACTCTTTGGGGAAATAATTGTTTGCATAGACTTTCAGTTTTTGATTTTAGTACTAAAATTCAGCAAAACCTGTGATACAAGGGAAATGGATGTGAAATTTTTTTATGCAGGGAGAGCATTCCTGGAATTGTGACAAAATTAGTCTGGGGAGTGAGACTAGTCTATTTTTACTCATTGGGTGGAACACATGAGTATCTAACTTGGATCTACAGACCAACTCCTCCCCCCCCCTTACCCTCCTAATACTCAAGTCTGCACACTTGCACATGGATACTTTGTGTGTACTTCTGAAATCCCTGAATCATTTTAACAACTGCTGAAGGGCAAGGCATTCCACAGAGCTGGTGGCCTTGACTTTAACCCAGGGCATGATTTACGCCATGGTAATTTTGTGACATTGGGACAATTCCTCCAGTCTAATGAGATTCTTCTAAGTATGATTTCAATACCCTAACAGCAAATCTAATCCATAGGCATTTATAAAACAGTCCTTTAGCAGATAACAAAATTGGATTTTTTAACTTCTCTTGCTGACTTAACACATACACAGCTAATACTTAAGTTTCTAAAATACTCTAATTTTTCATGAACGTTTTGTACATTTCTTTCAAATTATCATGATCTTTTTCTATTTTAACGGAATGGCATCCCACTCGACTGTTTTCCAGGTGTAATAAGAAATATCCTTAGAAGAGATGTTCAACGTTTTTCAATTCCCAGGTGCTCTGCTTTCTCCAGGTTATGTCAATATATTCTCCTAAGCCTTTAGACTCCATTCCTCTAGTTTAGAGTCTTTGTGTAATCTATAGGTTAACAACCCTTTTTAATCAACAAATTCCTCGTGCATCTCCAGTCAAGGAATTCACTAGGGACAAAGATCACTTTTGTTTCTCAACCAAGGTGCAAGCTTTCCAATCACTCTCTGGAGGGTTTCTTGGCCCTTTAAGTTTTGACAATTTAAGTATCTTCTAAAAATTATGTCAAAGGTAAAAGATTGCTGAGGTTAGCAATCCAATAAAGTTTGGACTCCTTTTGCTTCTGAAGAAAAGGCAGACATTCTTGTCTTGCTAAAATTGGATGGACATATCTTTCTTGTGATGCTTTTAAGAAACAAATTCTCAAAGGCAGATTCTCTTTTCAGTTGTTCCCAACTCTTCCAACAAATATTTTACTTTTAATTGGCTTGGTATCAAGTCATTATAAAGAAATAATTTAAAAGAACAAAATTTCACATATAATTCAGCTGTATCATAGCACATTTTTAATATATATATATATTTTATTATTTATGATAGTCACAGAGAGAGAGAGAGAGAGAGAGAGAGAGAGGCAGAGACACAAGCAGGCTCCAAGCACCGGGAGCCCGATGTGGGACTTGATCCCGGGTCTCCAGGATCGCGCCCTGGGCCAAAGGCAGGCGCCAAACCGCTGCGCCACCCAGGGATCCCTAAAATATATTTTTTAAAGATTTTATTTATTTATTCATGAGAGACACAGAGAGATAGAGAGGCACAGACACAGGCAGAGGGAGAAGCAGACTTCCTGCAAGGAGCCCGATGTGGGACTTGATCCCAGACCTCAGGATCACACCCTGGGCTGAAGGTTGCGCTAAACCACTGAGCTACCCGGGCCGCCCATAGCACCGTTATTATTACATGTTCTTTTCCCATTTTTCATTCAAAGGCACAGTTTAATTTTAAAAACAAATGTAAATTTTCTCCAATGGAAGACTATTTTTCTACTCTATAACTTTTTCCACAGTTGCCTACAATTTGATAAACTTCCTTGCTATAAGGATGTTTAAATTAAATCTTAGTTATATAAGTGTTGCAAAGAATCACTTTGTGTGAATGGTTTCTTTAAAATTATGTGCTTAAAGTAAATCCCCAATGGCATAATTACTAGGTCAAAAGATGTGAATGTTTTGGCAACCTTTGATTTACATGAATAATCGTTTTCCAAGAAAAGGGACAACACCAATCACAAGGCCACCACTAACGCATGCTACCATGACCTTACAAAGCATTGAGTCTTATCATAAAGAAAAAGCAATATTAATCAATCAAGTATAAAATTAACGTTTTTCTTGTTTATTCTCTAGTAAAGTTGAATTTATGGCAAAGTGGAACCTTTCCCACTTATTTCTTCGCTGTTAATTCTTTTTATGAAATATCTCTTTTAATTCACTTATCGACTGGATTCTAGATACTATTTGTAACTGTGACTGAATTCTCCAAGTAGGACAGCTGTATATTCTAATACCTGTTACGAAAACAGTATCGTTCTTCTGACATTCTGCCTTGTTGATAAACATTTAGAATTACTGGAAAATTAGAGTTGAGGTTCTTGGTCTTTTCCTGTGTAAGTCATTCTTAGCCTCTTGCAGCTGTTCTTCATTTTCCACATTAAATATTCACATGTAATGAGTGGCTGTCTCCCTTCATTTTTTCTCCTAGTTATCTTTTCTTGCTGTTAGGTTTTGCCATTTATTTTAGGACCTTCCTTCCACCTCCTTTGTTCTTCAATACATACATACACACACATCTGATCTTAAGAAAAAAAGAACCAGGAAGTAGGTTTGAACACACCAACCATGCCTATCTGGAACTCTAGTGGGGACTGGTTTCTGTGGGTCCACTGACAACTTAAAATCAGCCTGCTTGGCTCTTCCCTGCTACCTTTCTTCCTTCCCCCCTTCCTCAGTCCATCACTAATTAGTTTCTCCAATCTCTTCTCCACCTTCAATGGCTACAGTGAACATACAGAATCAGCCAATAAGCATCTGCTCCTTCCCTCCTATATCCTTACTTCAGGCCTCTCATTCCCAAGCCAGTCTCTCCTTTAACATTTGGGAACCCTTTCACTGAGTCATATGGGCACTGCTAAGAAAAGTTTTCTCTAGGCTCCAACATTTTCTTGCACTTTTCCATCCTCTTTCCACTAGTCAACAGAACTTTTCCTTTCCCAAACAGTGCCACCCAGGACAAGCATGCAGTCCTCATGATGTTTTTAGACCACTTCACCATAGTCATCTGTTAATAATTTTCCACCCAAGTTGTGGCCTCTACTTATACATGGACCTCTGCTTTTCCACTTATCAATTTTCAGGGAGTCTGGTCATCTAACCAAATGAATTCAATACTTGGCTAACATTTGTCCACCACAATCTTCCTGTTTCTATTCTTATGGACAACATTCTTCTAAATTAATGACCAAGATATTCTCCAAACTTTCAGATCTCCAAGATTTTCTGCTCTAATTCTGCTATCTCTAATTCACTGATATAAAGTTGTAGATTCCATCAAATTGTCTACATAGATGGCTGTGTCATTTGCAAATAAAGACTGTTTTACTTACTCCTTTCCAATCTGGAAGCCTTTCCATTTTCTTGCCTAATGCCCTGGTTAGAATCTCTACTACAATGCTGAATCAAAGTATTGAGAATGGACATCCTTGTCTTCTTATTCTTGATCTGAGGAGGAAAGAATTCTTTCACCATTAGGAATCTGTAGGGTTTTCACAGATGCCCTTTAACAGTTGAGAAAAATTACCTTTTGTTCATATTCTGTGGAGTTTTATCAGAAATTGAGATTTTTTTGTTTGTATCTGAGAGAATCACATTTTTTAGTTTGATATTATGAATTAAATTTCACTGATTTTTCTTTTTTTTGAGTGTGAAATCAACCCTGCATTCCTAGGATAAATGTCACTTTGTGATATACTAGATTTGCTAAATTTATATTTATACTTTTTGCATCTGTATTCATGAGAGATATTGATATGTAGTTTTCTTGTAATGTGTTTCTGGTTTTGGCATTAAATTTGCTGGTCTTACCTAAGTTGGGAAGTTTCCTTACCTCTTCAATTTTCTGGAAGGTATTACGTCGCATTGGCATTATTTTTTTATTAAAATGTTTGATAGAATTCACCAGTACAGCCAACTAGTTTTCAAGTTTTCTTTTTCTCCCTTTCTTCTTTTTTTTAACTATCATTTCATTTCCATTAAATACAGATCTATCTGGGTTTTCTATTTCTTCTTAAATGAGCTCTGATGGTTTGTCTTTCAACAAATTTTTCCATTTAAGTTGTCAAATTTACTGGTATAAAGCTGTTCATAACATTCTATTATCCTTTTAATATTTATAAAATCACACTTTATAACTACTATTCCTGATATTAGTGTCTTAATATTTTTTTTCCTGATCTATTTGAATATATTTACAAATTTCATTGATCTCAACCAGTCTTTGGTTTCAATTATTTTCTCTGTTCTGTTTCTACTGTTGAGTTCTACTTTGGTCTTTATAATTTCTTTTCTTCTGCTTTACTTTGTTTTTAATCCATTCTTCTCTTTTAGTTCCTCGAGGTAGTAACTGAGATCACGGACTTGAAACTCTTCTAACATTGGTGTTTAGTGCTATAAATTTCCTCTAAACTCCTGCTTCAGAGGCATCCCACAAATTCCAATGTGTTGTACGTTCATTCAGTGCAAAATGCTTTATAATTTCTTTTGCATTCTTCTTTGATCCATGGGTCATTTTACAAGTAATTTGGGATTGCTTAGCCTTTTGGCTAAGATCAAGTGTAGAAGTAATTTGGTATCCAAATACTTGGGGACTTTCCCAGAAATCTTATTGATTTCTAATCCAATCCCACTGTGATTTGAGAACATATTTAGTAGGATTTGAGTTCTTTTAAATTTATTGAGACTTGTTATATGTCCTCGAATATGGTCTAATTTGATTAATTTTCCACATGCACTTGAGAAGAATGTCTTCCACTATCAGAGTGTTCTATAAATGTTAATCAAGTCAAGTTGGCTGATAGTACTTTTCAAACCTACTCTATCTTGGCTGATTTTCTTCTTACATGTTCTGTCAATAATTGAGAGAGTATTAAAATCTGACATGTTGGTTTGTCTATTTCCCTTTAGAGTTCCAGTCAGTTTTTACTTTGTGTATTTTCAAGCTGTTAATAGTTACATAAATGTTTAGTACTCTTAAAATCTCTTAAGTGATTTCATTATAAAATGAACTTCTTTATTCTCAGCTTTATTCTTTGCTCTAAAATCTGTCTCTTCTGATAACATACCGCCTCCAACTTTTTTTTTTGGCTCCTGTTAGCATGATACATCTTTTTCCAGCCTATTTTTGTCTTTATATTTAAGATTTGTTTCAAGTCAGCATGTAGTTGGGACCTATTTTTTGTTGTATGTTTATTTATTCAATCTAATGTCAGTCTCAGTCCCTTAACTGGGTCGAGATCATTTACATTTAATTTGTTTATTGATAGTTAGGTTCTAGGGTACCACCCTAGCACTTGTTTTCTATTTATTCCATCTATTCTTGTTCCTTTTCTTTTTGCCTTTTTTCTGGATAATTTTTGATAATTCCATCTTATCTCTCTTGTTGCCTTATTGGTCATCACTCTGTAATTTCAGTGGTTACTTTAGCGTTATGTAAGTACATCTTTTATCACACTCTACCTTCAAGTGTTATTATAGCCAATTCACATATAAGAACCGTACAATAGTATACTTCTTTTTCCACTATGTCGTCTATGCCATTATTCTCCTACATTTTACTTCACGTATGTTATAAACCTCACATTTTTAAACAATTATCTTATAAATAGATTTGAATAAGAACTAAATCTTAAAAAAAAAGAACTAAATCTTATATAATTACCTCTGTAGTTACCATTTCTGTACTTTCCATTTCTTTGTGTAAATCCAGATTTCCATCTGGAATCATTTTTCTTCTGCCTGAAGGACTTTTAACAATTTTTAATGCTAGAAAAAGTATGACAAAAGTATAATAAAAAGGTATAATGAAAAAGTCTGTAACTTTCTTTTTCAAAGATATTTTTGCTGGGTATAGGTTGATAACTTTTTTCCCCTATATTAATGATGTTGCTATATTAATGATGTATTTTAATGATGTTGCTTCACAGACTTGTTTGCATGGTTTCCAGTGAGAAATCTGATGTCACTCTTATCATGGTTCCTTTGTAACATCCATTATTTGCTTTTAAGATATTCTTTGTTTTATTCAAAGTTCTCTAGAGAAACAGACCAATAGAAGGTTTATGTATACATAGATACATTTTAAGGAATTTACTCCATTATGGATGTTGGCAAAGTCTAAAATTTGGTAGGCTAGAGAACCGGGAAACAGCTGATGGCTGCAGGTCAACTCCAAAGGCTACCTGATAAAGATTTCCTCCTTGATGGAGGATGGTCACCTTTTGTTCTATTCAGGCCTTCAACTGATTGGAGGAGACCTACCCACATTATAGAGGGCTGTCTGCTTCACTCAAAGTCCATTGATTTAAATATTCTCTTCCCAAAACACAAACATCCAGGATAATATTAGACTACATACCTGAGCACCTTGGCCCAGCCAGGTTGAAAATATAAAATTAATCCTCACACTTTATCACTGGTTTTGAGCAACTTTATTATATGTCTTCATGTAGTTTGTTCATATCTCATTCTTGAGGTTTAATGAACTTCTTGGATTTGTTGTTGATAGTTTTAAGTTTAAATATCTTTTAGACTTTATGTCTTCAAATCTTTTTTCTGTCCCTTTCTCCATCCTTTACTTTCATAGACTCCAATGACCCATGTTTGGGGACTTGAAATTTTTCCACAGTTCATGTTGTTCTTTGCACTTCCACTTTCTTCTCACTCTTTCAATACTTTAGAGGGTCTCTAACACTAATGGCCTTCAAGGTTATTACTTTTCACTTCTACAATGTGTAATCTACCATGAATTGACCTGGTTTACATATTTCACCTTAGATATTATAGTATTCACCACTAGAAATTTTATATGGTTCTTTTAAAAAAATCTTCCATGTCTCTACTTAACTGTATGAACAGAGAGAATTCCCTTATAGTAACAGTTTTAAGTCTTTCTTTGCTAATTCCTTTATCTGTGTCAGTTCTGAGTCAGAGTCAATTGATTTTTCTTTTCATTACAAATCATGTTTATTCCATGTCCTCATTATAAATCATGTTTATACCATGGCTGGTAATATTTGATTGAATGTCTAACATGTGAATTTTACAATAAGTGCCAGGTAATTGTTTTCTGTAAATCTCCTACAACTTTGTTCTAGGATGCATTACAGTTGGTAGGAAACTGTTGGAGCCTTTGGTCTTGTTAATATGATTTCCTAGGTGAGTCTAGAGCAGTGCTCAGCTTTGAGCTGATTCCTGAGACAAGACTCTCCTGAGTACCCAGTACCTTGTGAATTATGACTTCCAATCTGGCTGGAGGAAACAGCCATAACTTTTAGCCTTGTATGAATATGGGCTAACTACTGAGTATCCTGGATGCTCAAGGGAGACCCTCTGTAGATCTCCAGGGTTCTCTTGCTGTACAACTTTTTCCTCTCTGTTACTGTGTCCCATGAGTCCTGGTTGCCTTGGTCTCTCCAACTCTTGGATCTATCACAATGTAAGGAGTCCAGTGAGCAATACCTCAGTTCCCCCTGGCGGTGTGCCATAGCCAAGGAATCTCTCAAGGCAGTAAGCTGGGGCAAATGCAGGGCTCGTCTCCTTTGTTTCTGATCGCTCAGATGACTATGCTTTGTTGTCTGATAAATTCATGCTCTTGAAATCAGTTTCAGATTTTGTCTGTCCCTTAAGCCCCCCCAGTTATTCTGTTTTGACAGAATTCCAATTATTCTGTTTTGACAAAATCAAAAATCCGTACTCATTCTTGCTGTCACTGCCTCTATTTAGCATCTTCATCTTTCCTTCTCTCTGACCATCGCCCTAGTACCTCTGTCTACTAATATGCCCACACAGCACCTATCCTTGTAAAAATAAATTCCCTAGACACTGCTTTCTCCATTGCTATCTACCTTTTTGAAAGAGTAGTCTATGTATAGTCTTAGCTAAGGGCCCAAGGAATAAGAAGGACAGTCTATACATTGTCATTTCCTCTGCTTGTTCACCATTCCCCTTCATTGCCCAGGCTGGTTTTTAGTAATATCCTGCACTGAAACTGTTCGCTAACAATGATAATGTCACCACAGCCCTTTCTCAGATTTAAGACTGATGATTATTTAACTCCAGTTCCTTTGGTCTCTGATTCATATTTTTCTATATGGTACCATACAGAACTGCCTGGCTTGGATTCCCTGTCTGATGCAGATGTTAGAATGGAAACTCCAACGGTTATCTATTAATGCATACTCAGTGCCTAAATCAGTGGCAGTCAGGTGACAGGTATTCAACACATATGGGAAGAATGAATGCAACATAGTTGATGCTTAGCACTCTTCTTCCTTCTACCGCCCATTATTCCTCAACAATCTCCAAACCCACAACTCAATTGTCTCTCAAATCCAGATCCAAACTTTCTCTAGTCAGCTTGTCTTTTGGCATTTGGGTCATTGTTGAAAGTACTGCCAAAACCTCAAAATTACCATGTCCAAAGCCAAATTCATCATTTATCTTAAAATTGCTTGTCATGTTCTTCCTACTTTTCACAATGCACGCCATCACTAGGCTAGAAACTTAAGGCACATTTGATTCCTATCTCTTCCTTTCCTCCATGTTACCCAATGTGGCTGTCACTCTTATAGGATCAATCATAGTTACCTTAAACTCTCCATCCCCGTAATTTCAATCCCTACTGGACTGGCTCTTCATGGTACAGGTCTCTCTCAGAAGCTCCTTCAGTGTCAGGTCACAACACACCCTAGACTCTGCGTCCTTGGTCTCAACCCAGTAAGGTCGCTGTTCTATGAATGGTTCCTATCTTTCTTCTCCTCACCCCATTCCTTTCTGCTCAAGGATTAGTCATCCCAAGCCCTTCTCACACTTAACAACCCCTATGAATTCTTTGACTCCTCACATTAGAAATGATCCTTTTTAGCTTTCTCATTTTTATCATCACATACAGCACATAGCATGCTGTCTTAGCACCTGGCATATGTTAAACATGCAACACATATCAACTGTTTGTCATTAGAAACTCATCTTCCTAACCTGGGTGTAAACTTCTTGCTGTCAGCAACCTTCAAAAAGGCCTCCAAGAAGTCACTGTATGTGGCTCAGGATAATGACAACTCATATCCAAAATGTCAGGCAACTTAACATCTAAAGCATCAGAAAAATCAACTAGTACATGATGTTACTATTGGTTCCAGTAAAAGCAAAGCATTAAAACTTTAAGATATAAAACTTAAAACAATTCACATTTTATGGAGAGCTATTTTGCTTGAAAAGAATTACTAACTTAACAAGATTTGTATAATGAGTTACATTTCTCCAAAGATACCCACAATTTTACCAACAAGCAGCAAATACTACTCTCGTCACAAATCCTAAGTCTTTGGTATCACCAAACTTCATTTGAAGACTTGAACTGGCACCCTACTTCTATCACTAGCTATGTCACCACACTTTTGAACCTCAGATGATTTAAAGACAGAATCAAAACAGAATTCAAATTACGACTGCCTCTTATTCACTCATAGACATCTGGAGCTATGCTGAAATCCTATGTTAAGTTCTGGGTGTATAAAGCCAAATAAGATGTGTTTATCTGCCCTTAGGAGCTTACATCCCAAGTTGGGGACAGAAATGTAGACAGCAGTGTTGTAGGCACCAAATGATAGGAATATGGACCATGTGCAGTTGAGGAGTGCTCAGTTCTGTCTTGGGGAAAAGGATAATAGTCAGGAATGACTTCACATGAAAGGCCATGCTTGAGCTCTGCTCACCCCCAGTTGTTTCACCAATGATCATGAAGCCCTTATTCTTTCCTTTATCCTTTATTTTTTTATTTCTATTTTTAAAGATGTACTTACTGGAGAGAGAGAACATGCAAATGGATGGTGGGGAAGGGGCAGAGGAGACAGAGAATACCAAACAGACTCCCTGCTGAGTGTGGAGTCTGTTCCCAGGTCCCTGAGATCACAACATGAGCCCAAATCAAGAATCATCACTTAACTGAGCTACCCAGGCGCCCCTCTTTTCTTTGTCCTTCAATGACGCTAGGCCTCTAATGCTTTACAAGTCTATAGTTTCTCATCTAAACTAAAATTCTAAAATCTGAAAAGCTCCAAATCCCCAAGTTATTTAATGGCAAATCTTGACCCTAACTGAGGTAAGGCTCTTCTTGGTCGTCAGTATTACTCTTATTTGTTAGGAAGTCCTAGTTAATGATTCCATCATCCTCCTATCACCTGGACCAGACTTGAATCATCTTTGGCTTCTTTCTTGCTCATCTTCCAAACCCAACCAGCCACTAAGTGTGCTCTCACTCTTCTTCCTTGTGGTGAGGGCCGGTCTTGCTCATTGTGGGATGTTTGGCAGCATCCCTGGCATCTACCCAACAGAAGCCAGTAGCCCTCTCTCCTAGTTGTGACAACCCAACATCTCGCCTGATTGAGAGCCACTGCCTAGACTGACTTCTTGGCCACGTCTAGAAAACAACATAACCTGACCAATGGTTCCTGTACTGACTCTCCTCCAGATGGGAGTTCTGAGGAAAGAAGATTCAGACCACCAGCTGCACTATTTAGGGAATGTATGACCAACACAAATAGGCTAGAGTGACTCCTCAAGGGAGACTAGCACTCCTTGAGCCTGAGATAAAGCCATTTTGTTAGAGTACTAGAATTCCAGGTTTCAGCATTAGTTTATACCAATATTCTCCTGAGCTTGACTTGTTCAGTGGCATTGAATATCCAACTAGAGGGGCACCTGGGTGGCTCAGTGGTTGAGTATCTGCCTTCTGCTTAGGTCATGAACCCAGGATCCTGGGATAGAGTCCCCTATCAGGCTCTCCCTGGGGAGCCTTCTTCTCCCTCTGCCTATGTCTCTGCCTCTCTCTGTGTGTCTCTCATGAATAAATAAATTAAAAATCTTAAAAAAAAATCCAACT
Source organism: Nyctereutes procyonoides (assembly GCF_905146905.1). Taxonomy (NCBI): domain Eukaryota; kingdom Metazoa; phylum Chordata; class Mammalia; order Carnivora; family Canidae; genus Nyctereutes; species Nyctereutes procyonoides. The sequence continues at coordinate 26,891,438 of NW_026575046.1, forward strand.
AGAGAGATACAGGGTACAGAAATTTAATGCTACTAACATCCCCCACTCTATTTTGAAAAAGAGAACACCCCAAAATAAACTAATTGAAGCATTTAATCACAAATAAAAGGGAGGGGTCCCACAAATAGCATAAGAAACTGGAACATTTTTGGGGTGAGATAGAGAAAGGGATAGAACCCTGGCACAGTACCCACCTGTGGTTGACACGACGTTCTCAGGACTTTCACTACAGAGCTTTGACAACAGACTGGTCTTGCCAGAACCTGTGAGGCCTATGCAAACCAGGTCATATTCAGGTCGTGCAGGCGGTGGTCCCTTGCAGCAGAGTGCTCTAAAACACTGCCAAGAGAGGGGAGAAATGAGGCTCTTTTAAATAAGACTGGACACAAAGTTTAGTAACATTTACAATGACTAAGTATTAAGAAGTAATTAAATAACCTATTTATTATAAGGAGGAAAGGTAATTTCATGGTGGAGAAACCCAGAAGACACCACCTTAGCCAAGTGATCAAAGTTAACATCCCTAGGAATGAGACCTATGTGGACCTCACGGCTCCCCTCCTGCTGCAACAGGCACCCTGCAAGGGGCAAGACATCCTCGCTCAGCTTTTCTGCCAAAAATGCACAGTCTGAATCTAAGTACAAGACAACTTCAGACAAAAACCACTCTGAGGAGCATTCCACAAGACAGCTGGCCCATTCTCTAAAATCTCAATGTCTTAAAAGTAAAAAAAATGCTGAGGAACTGTTTTAGGTTAGAGAAGATTGGAGACAGGATAACCAAATGCAATGTCTTCTGAATTGGACCCTTGGAACAGGTGGAGGAAAAATAGCAGAAGTGACAGTGGGATGACAGGTGAGGGCTGACTAAGAGACCAATAATAGATAACAGTGTTGCATGAGGTCACTAGCTTCCTGAAGTTAATCACTGTACTGGGCTAATAAAAGGAAAACCCTTGTTCTGAGAAAACACATCCTAATCAAGTATTTAGAGATGAAGGGTCTTGACATCCATAATTATTTGGTTCAAAAAATTTCTAAATCTGTGTCCATTATCAGCTCTATACGGTGAGGAGTGTGACAATGCCAACATGGTAAAATGTTAATGGCCAGTGAAGTGGAGAGTCATGGGAAATTTCTTTGTATTAGCCTTAAAACTCTGGTACTATTTGAAAATAAAAAGCTTTTATAGATCATTCAACAGAGTCCCTGTATAGGTCACTGCCATCTTGATCTGTGCCAAAGTCTGTTTCAGGTCATCTGACCTCAGGGTACCATGAACCACTGAGCACTTTGGGCATGGCAGGAACTTGTTTGCTCTGCAAGAGTTAAAGGCCAGGAGTTTTAGGAGACAGGAAATCAGGCCATTTGTGGTCTTTCTACTTACCTAACATTCATTTATTAGGGACCAGTTATGTGTCAACTTGTAGAGCCTGAAATATTTAGGCTCTCAATAATTCAGGAGAGAAAAAGAGGGAGAGGGAGGGAGTCCTACTGACTGTTAGATTATCTGGAGATCATGAGAGAAAAGACCTAGAAAAAGCCTGTGGTCTCATTCAGATAAAATCTGAGGCCTATGGGCTCTCATAAGTCAAGCTTGACTAGTTTTCTCTCACACTTCTCATCTAGTCAGTCAGCAAGTCTCGTCCATACCTCCTCTGAAATCACTCTAGAACTTGTCCACTTCTCTCTAGTCCAAGCCACTATCACCTGGACAACACCAACATTCTCCCACTGGTCCTAGCATATTTGCTCTTGCCCTCTCTGTTCTCTATTCTCCATGGCAGCCACCATGATTATTTATAAAAACAAAATTCAATCTGCTTAAACACCTTCAGTGACTATTCCCACTGTTCTAGGGTCCAAACCCTTTTGATCTACAAGGTCTTCCATAATATGCTCCACCAACTGCCACTCCCTCCAGCCTGCTCTCCCAATCCTCTCTACTCACTGTTCCCTCTACTCCAGCCCTCAACGTACAGACCCTCTCATACCTCCAGGCACTCCTATGCTGTTCCCTCTTCCCCTAGCTCTTGACTCAGAGAGCTTGTCAACTTTTAGGTCGGAGCTTTGGCTCCAGGGGCTCTCCAGGGGCACCTGATCTGATCCCTGGAGAATGTTAGCAATTTGTTTTAAGCTCTCACAGCACGTTTGTCAAGTCATCACGCTGATCATTACAGTTTTCTATTCACCCCTTAACTGTGGGAACCATCCCTCTCCATCTTCATCCCAGTGTCCCCAGGGCTTAGCAGGAGACATGGCATAGAATCTAACATCCAGGAATAAATGTTGAATGAAGAACCCACAACATTTGCATTTCACCCAAGGAAAAAAGAAAATGTGAAAACTACTAGGAAGCTTCATCTATTCTTTCCTGGGTGCCTAACATTTCAAGAAAATTGTATCAAAATAAGAGTAACTCTTGACCCTTTCACTTCCCTTCATTGCCAGAAAGTAGTCCAGTTTTCAACATTTCAAGAAAATTGCATCAAAATAAGAGTAACTCTTGACCCTTCCACTTCCCTTCATTGCCAGAAAGGAGCCCAGTTTTCAAGATTTTGCTGTACAGGGTCTACTTTCTCAGTATATAGAGGTTTTGGGTTTGCTTTGTTTTGTTTTGTTTTAACCTCAGTTCACTTCTCCTTGGCTTTTAAGAGGTTCTGCCTACTTCTGGTAAACCATTCTATGATCATCTAATCCATATTCTTCACAAATTTATTAAACTCTAATCATATTTCCACTCTGTCTCTTCAAGCCTGAGGAGCTCTAATTGTTTCAGTCTGCCGGCATACAGCAACCCCTCCTACTCCCCTCCTCCTACTCCCTTCATCTTAGTTGCTGTTCTTTGGCATTACTTGAGTTCCATTATGCCTTCTCTTACAAGATTGATGACCACAACTATAAAGAGCACCCTAGACACCAACCCATCACATCTGGATTCGCATGAAGGTTGGTTGGTAGGGTCTGACTTTTGGCCAACTTTATCCCCGAGTCTCCTGGACTCACGGTGAGTTTTTCTAGGAGGCAGATGTATATGTGCCTGTATCTATGCAATACGTCAGGCAACACCACTAATCACACTGTGGTTTCTCCTATTGGACTACTTTGATCTTCATTAGGGAAAGAGGGGACAGACCCAATTCCTGCTCCCAACTGCCCCTTTCTTGCTCAGCTCCTCTCCCAGAATTCCCTCAGACCTTCCTGGAGGGAGACTGGCCCGTCTATCCTGGTCAAAACAATCAAATCTTAAATACAAGATAAAACTGTAGGTGATTGATGGCTATCTTACTCTAAGTTAGCCATATACCAGTATTACTCAAAATACTTTGGCCAGAAGTTCCAAAATTTCACCTTCATGCTGTTTTTAAAATCCAGAATGTAAAAACGTTTGCAGCCAAACTCACTAATATCTAGATCACCTCTTAGTTTTCTCTAGGTCACTAAGACACTACTGACATGAGAAGCAATTTAGTGGTGACACTGTAATCCGCACATCTGTCTCTCTAGATTCACCACAGTGATGGTTAAGACACCTAACATGACATCTCTCCTTGCCCCTCAGTCTCTTTCCTGAATTCCAGGCTCTGTATTTTCAACTGGTCTAGAAGAACCCAAACTAAATCTGAATGAAACAAAAGCCTTCCCCCCTCTGCCCCCAAAACACAGTCTATGGAAATCAGGTACTTTGGAACATAAAAGGCATAAAGGTTAGATTGACAATCATTACAAGACAGAATCTTTGAAATAAATCACAGAACCTCTGAATATTTATTTGAAATAAATAAATCCTATGCTTGGCAGGAACAGTGTCAGATTTTGAGCCAACAAAATAAGGCTTTTAAAAATATGCTATTTCAAACGGGAAAAGAATGTTCATGTTTTTTGAGTCAGTTCCTAAAAACTGTACAGTCTTCACTTGTTTTTCATTTTAAAACTTAATGAAGCTTTGGATCTCATAGTCAATTTACTTAAAATTACTCATTTTGGCCTCTAGACTATACTGTACCAAAGTTCATTGTGTCTGTCTCCTAAAGCAGCTCTCGCATTGTTAAGAGTAAGCCCCTTTCACTGTTGTACAATGCTAAACACAATGCCGTCGGCAGTCCTGACAGCAAGCGGCAAACTCAGGCTTCATTCCCAGGCCAGACACTAAGGCATTGTGTGACTCTGTTCAGGCTCCGTAAACCTATCCATGCTTCAGTTTCCCGTGATTAACCAGTAACGTTTTAACACTATCTGCCACTTCCTTTCTTCAGTAGGATGTTATGAGGCATCAGTTCAATGCATTTTGCTACAAGAGAGGCACCATACAAATAAATAACTGTTCATCAGGATGCTTATCATCCTAACGTATCCTAGGTGATCGCCAGTTTCCTCGGGCAAGGGCCCGGCAGCCCACATACTGGTGCTTCCTTCGCCAGCCCACAGCAGCGTCCACAAGCTCCATCCCCGTCTAACTCCAACTCAAGACCAAAGACACACAACCCTTGGCCCTCACTTGTGGCAGGGAATAGAGAACAGGGTGAGTCTGCATTGTAACCATGGGGCAGGCTGCGGGGGGGGGGGGGGGGTGTGTGCGCGCGCGTGCGTGTGTGTGTATGTGTGTGTGCGCACAACCAAGGTCATGGTCTCTTGTCTAGACTGCTTCAGTTCACAGGTCTTTTCACATGGGGTCTGTTATGACTTGTTCCTTTTCAAAAGGACCCAGTGTATCTGGGAGGCAGGATATTTCCCCTTAGCATGTGTCTGTAAGCTTCTACCAATGTTTTATGTGAGGAAATGGGGTGCCAAGGTCTTGAGAGACGGCAATGACCGGAATCACCCAGAGACATCTGTGTCGTAGACTTTGGACAAATCACATAATCATACAATCTTTGGCTGAAAGGTGGATTCACTAAAAAGATAAAAAAAAACAAAAGACTTAGCAATATTTGCTCAAAGGAGAATGATCACGTGTGCTAAAGGGGGAAAAAAAAAAGCCAAAGATTAAATAGTGAAGGTCAAATGAGGACTCGCATTTCAGATGGGTGGCCTAGCACCATGGCAGCAAGATGGCCTTGAACTGTCATTTGTGTTGGGGACAGCAGCAGATGTCTTAGTAAGTCTGGTAGAGCACCATCCACAATAGGTACACAGTGAATAACTGCTCCACAAACCGGCACTATGAAGCACTAATTTAGCACTTAACTGTAGATCTCATTTCCCTCTGCATCTCCTCCTTAATGACCCCAGCTACCCTCCAAATCACTCACTAATTCTGCCAGCAGTCTGGGTACTTCGTGCTCAGACTGTGTACCCTCAGAAGGAAAAGCTCTTCCCACTTTTCTCTACTTGGCAAATTCCTATTCAAAGTTCTGCTCAGAAGGCACCTCCTCTGGAAAGTCTTCTCCAGTCCCTGAAGAGGATTAATCCCTTCTTTCACTCCTTGGTCTGTATACACATGTCTAGCGCTGTTAGCAAATACGAGGTGTTTGGGGTTATTTTTTTCTTCTAATTTTAAGAATTAAGTAGATGATAAAATTACCAGCATCAACCCAAAGACTTATTCATCCTTCATTCATAAAGTCTAATTTTACAGTTACCAAGGGCAGCCAGGCACCAAAGCGGAGGAGCAGTTGTCCTACAACTTCTCAGTTCTGGACAAAGTTTTACTCAAAATCCTCCCCCTCTGGCACTGGCCCCTGCATTGCCAGGATTTCCTACCATCCCATGTCCCTGAATCCCTAGCCTTTGGGAACATGGCATTTGTTTCAATCGATGCTCTGTTTGTCATCATGAATACATGATTTTATTCTGAGCATGATTTCAATTTGATTGAAGCTCTGTATAGTTGCTGGAAAATGTTCTTCAGCCAGCTTTGGGACTTCCCCAGGGCCATGCAGTCACTGCTCCAACGCCACACCATCTCCTCCTTATTTAAATAAAGGACTTACCAAATAAAAACCAGAGATTTCCGATAGCAAATAATCAAGTCTTTTGGTGGAGTCCTAGGGTGGGTCCTGTCACTGCATTCCATAGATATTTGTCAGATTAACACAATACCAATTAGTTGGTACCTAAAGGCAAGAGACAATTCACCCATAACCTGGAGTGATTTCTTGGATGGGTTTTAAAACCAAAAAGAGGCACCTGTACATTCTGACCCTTGCTCTCTCACAATGAAAAGCTTTTAAAAGGAAGTCAATTTTTAGAAGTGTTTTCTAATGCTAACCATGTCCAATTAATAAAATATTTAGTGTTTAAATATTAAAAATTGTGGGATTTAAAATAAAATATTTCCCATGTCTATAATAGACAAATGTGGGTCTGTCTTTGGAAACTACAACCAAAACGTGTTATAAGGCTCATAAAAGCCACTTAAACTTCTGGAAAAGACACGAGGAAGGATGGGTGCTCCCAAAACTTAAAAACGGAGCCAAATGTTGCCAATGCTATTTAGTGCCCTATAGAAGGGACATATGTGTACTAATTCACTTACTCCTTGAACAACCCATTGAGAAAGTCACTAGATGCTTCCCATTTCCAGATAAGGAAACTGTGGCCTAAAAGTCATAAATAACTTGCCTCAGTGGAGCCAGGACTGGAAGCCTCCAACGTCCGAGGGTGTGCCATGTGGAGGAGACATTAGCTGCACCCACATAGAGGGAACATAGAGATAGGAAAATGCACCAGAGCTACGAAGTGACAGAGCTGGAATTCCGACCAGGGCTGCCTGGCTCCAGAGCGCCTACCCATATCCTCTCAGCCATGGTACTACCGAGGCCAGACTCAAGGATCAGAGTCCCAGGGGTGGAATGTTTCTGTGGTTTCAAGGGAACGAAAGCGCTTTAAGGCAGTTGGCCTGGGTGAGAGAACAGAACCTGGCAGAGGAAGGGGACGATGCCAGTGTTGATATTGCTTCCTCCCTTGCACAGTCAAGTTTATGGCTCAAGTGCCTGCATCTTCCTCCCAGTAGAGCTAGAGGAACTGCTTCCAGCAGGGCTGAAGTAGGGAGCAGAGAAGGAGACGGGACTGGCTGGGAGGAAGGCGAGGGGGCCCTCAAGAGCTGCTGGCTTCTCTGCCCTGCTGTCTGCTGCTTTCACTTAACCATTTTTTGTCCTCTGGCAAGGACAAAGCTTGTCTATTAAGAGAAGCCCACGCTGGCGGCAGAGATTTCTCATTCTAAGCACGGTAGCAAAGGGGAGAAAAATCTCTCAAGAACAGTCCTCAATTTTCCCCCTTAAAATATAAGGATATACAAATTATCCCTCAATAAAGTAAATGCATAAGCAAATATGCAACCAAATAAACTGTACTAGGGGAGAATATGGAGGAAACGGAGAAGCTGGGCTGTGTGGAAATACACGTGAAGGAGACAGTCCATAACAAACATGCCAACCCTTAGCTAATCCTTTCCTTCTAGCTGCAGGAAAAATGAACTTCAAAGGTGCCCCGATGTCTTGGAGTAACCAGCGGTTCTTGCAAACAAGTGAAGAGAATGGAAATTCAAATGGCACCTACAGCAACAGGCCGAAGGGGCAGGGAGTCGGTGTGGACTACGAAGAGGCCCCTGAGCACCATGCAGATCCCAGCAGAAGACTCTTCCCCCACCTCACCAGAGCTATCCACTTTTCGAGGTGAAAAATCCCGCGGCCCTTTAAGACCCCAGTGGGAAAAACAATAAATTGTTTTTACAGAAGATGGGTCAAACCTTTGGGCCGTGCTGCTCCAAGCTCACTGATGAAGGCTTTGGCCCGGAACTGTCCCAGGGCTGAGGCTTCTGGCCAATACATCACACTGCCTCGGGACACTAAGTCTGTCTTTGCCTTACCCTTTGTATTTCTCAATCCACATTCCTTTTTGGGGTGAAATACTCCATTATTTCTGCTTTGTTCTGAGCTGTCTCCTGTCTCTGTCCCTATTAACTCGTGGCAACAAAAGAAACAAACAGAAGCAGGGGATTTCATGCTCAGCAGCTACAGACACTGGCCTCCCGGCTTTGCAGAGGAGCAGACATCTGAGACCCTGAATGAAGAGAGTGCCGCTGTGCTGAGCCAGACCAGGGACCCACGTGGCTCACAGCCTGGGCATCAGTCATCCCTGATGGGCGGCATTCACCAGTCCTGGTGTGAGCATCTCAAGATGAGCCAAAAGTAGGGCTTTAAAAGTTAGGGCATGTGTCTTGATAATTAGATGTAAAAAGACTCTCATTCAAGATACTCCTATATTCCTGCAGCTCCACAAATTCAGGACTTCTCCTACTGAAACTAGATCAAGGGGGAGATGATTTTTAATTTCTTTTGAAACTGAAATTCAAAGAGGTAGCTAAGTAGAAGATAAAGGTCTTATTTTGCCAGGTAATTCTTCTCTTAAAACGGCTAGATGGAATATCTTATTTCAACTATTGATTCTTAAAATAACATAATTATCCAATAAAACCAGCAGAAAATTTCCCAGGCATGACTGTGTGTAATGAGACCCAAGCTTAATATGCATCTTAACAAATGTACTCAAATCAGGGCTTCACCTGGGTCAGTTTCAGACCATGTATTTTTTTTTTCCTAAAGAGCAAAGAAATGCATAATTTAGCTAAAAATGAATGATTAATACATTTTGTATCCAACCTCATTTTAGGTCACTGTCTGAATAGAACAGTTCTAGAGGGGAAGTGGGGCATAAAAATATATGAACGGTTTTAATATTCCTTACCAAAGCCATTTTTCTATACTTTGTATACTTATGAAGAGTCAGAGAATGAAGAAGGTATTTAAAAAGAACTAGGATCCCTAAAAGTAGATGTTCAAAAATCCTGTAAAAATCCCCAGGAAAGGTACCGACCAAGCAATTCTCTTTGTTCTTGGTGCTTCTGGAACTGGAGTGGGGAGCCTTGTAACAGAAGAGAGCAAAAGAAATCAAACTCAAGTTGGTTTTCTGGTAGCCCATAACAGTGGAAATCCTATTCCCAGATCTTGGGAAACAACAGAACATTCCTTAACAATCTTTAGGCTCCACGAAGATGGGCCTCAGGCCCACATATCCCATCCAACACCAATTCCCACTCGGTCTCTGTGATCTCCCTGCTGAGATTGGCCCTAAAGCCTTTGTTCAAAACATCACCACTATCTCCTAGATAACACAGTCTGTTCTCCTAACTGCTCTCCTTACCTCAGGTTTACCAGGCTCTAATTCAATCTCCAAAATGCTAACAATGATCTTTCTTAAACACATCAAGTCAATCTCAAGATTTCAAATCTTTCCATGACCTCCCAGAACTGTCAAGATAAAGTCCAAGCTCCTTATCTAAGAAGATAGGCAGGCTCCTTATGATTGGACTTTGTCTTCATTTGTGGTCTCCCATGGCTGTTATAGGGATGGCAGGAGATGATGGATATAATGTTTATAAGGCACCTAAACCAGGGTTCAACACACAGAACTTAAAATTATAAGTTTATAATACATGGGAGACTTTCTCCCCCATATACACGACCCCCATGGCAGTCACATAGATCTGTGTGTGCAGGTGCTGTTCCAGTCTCTTTAGTGCTCCAAGTGCAAGGAGCTGGCCCTCTCCACACACATCATCCTCCACTATCTTCCTCTTGTTGGCTCCTAGTCATCCTTCAAAACTCATTTTCATGATCTTTTCTTTCAGAAAGACTTCTGTGGCCTCAGTCTAATTTAGATCATCTTTTTTAAACTCCCCTTAGCACCTTTTCTATCCCAATGTCATGACCTTCCAATTCTGTGAAGGTGATTTCCAGTCCATCTTCCCCCACTGGACTTGGAGCACCTGACTGTAGGCACCACTTCTATTTCAGCTTTGGAACCTGAGTGTCTGGCATACCATCCACCAATGTGGTAAATGAGCTCTCCAGTGATTAAGTACATGGCTTTATAAAGTGCATGGTCAGACAAGGCTGAAATGGAGCCCCACTGGAATCTGGAGAAGTTATTTCACAGATATCTGTTTCCTAATCTAGAAAGTGAGGATCATCTTACAGATTGTTGGGAGTAATCAATGAGGTACTATATTCCAAATGCTCATAATAGTGTTCAATCAGCAAGTATTACCATCATGACTCATTAGATTTCTCACCGAGTGGTTTTCCTAAAGAGAATGGATTTTGTTTTTTTTGACCTATCAGGATTCCTCTCAGTGTAGATAAAGATAATTCAGGTTTGGATTTATTTTTATTGCCCATTTGATCAAAGTTCTGATATAATATGTCAAATGCCAACAGTGGTTAAGGACATGTAGACAGTCCTCTGGTTTGTTATAATAACAGTTACTAAAAGAGATCATGAGGGACACCTGGGTGGCTCAGTGGTTGAGTATCTCCTTTAGCTCATGTTGTGATTCTGGGGTCCTGGGATCGAGTCCCATATCAGGCTCTCTACTGGGAGCCTGCTTTTCCCTCTGCCTATGTCTCTGCCTCTCTCTGTGTGTCTCTCACGAATAAATAAATAAAATCTTTAAGAAGAAGAAGAAGAAGTAGAAGTAGTAGTAGTAGTAGTAGTAGTAGTAGAAGGGATCATGATATGATGTATAGTGGGGCCATTACTGGATTTTTTTTCTTCACCTAAGAGGAGAAAAACTCCTACAAAACAGCTTTTAAACATTACTGGTATATCTTAACAGCTAAACCAATTCTCTGAATGTGAATCTCCTTCTATGTCTATGTGGATCTAGACAAAAGCGTAATAGGGAGTAAAGGGTCCATAACCCCTGTGTATCCTCAAATCTCATTGCTGTTAACTGCTGACAAAGATGAATGTTTACTACGGTCTAGCGCCGAAGAACCAATACGGTGAACGAGATGTGATCTCGCCTCACACATCAACACACGTGTCAGACAGATTCTGATTGCAGAGTCTGCGCTGGTGAGGAGAGAGGAGGGGAGGGCACAGCTGGATATTTCAGATCCACAGCTGAGCTGGCAGCAGTGGTAGTTCAAGCCATCTTCTCACTTTAGAAGCTGGAATTAATCTGAGAGAGTTATTTAAAGGTGTGTTTCATTAAAGAAGCGCTTTCCGACTACTGTCAAACTTCACAAAGGCTGAGCGCAGATTGAGGCAGCTCTCCTGGAGGTCATTGGAGCTGTCACCAGGTTTCTTTCAGCACCCACAAATCACTGATCAAAAATGAAATACCAACAAAAATCATCTTCTCTTCCCTCAGCATATCAGAAGAAGCACGTGGACTTTATATTAAAAACATTTTTATTATTTGCTCTATTTGGGTCCCTGAAATACAGCACGAATGCCTTAAATCATGTCCCCATATAGATAATATGGGTCCCGTTTAACAGACTGGTGAAGATATCAGAGGAATTTACGGGCCTGACCTATTTATCTGGGGTCTTACTACAATAAAGTCTGATCAACTTTTTTTGGTTAAATAAGGCACAAACTCCCATCAAAGGAGTCCTCAAGCTACAACATCATAAGTGTTTTTTGAAAGGAGTGTCCTTTTTCTTTTATACCAGTCAGGAGTCTGGGTGTAAATAGAATGATACTGATAATTCATAGACTGGATGAGAAGATAAAGAACAGCAAGAACCAAAGCAGCCCATGGTGACATGGCAGCAACCACTAGTTTGGAGTTGTCACTTGTACTAACTACTGGGTACCCTGTACCCAACTCTGCAATATAAGAATGACCTCTGACTGCTCCAGCCAGGTGCCAATGAGCTTCAGGATGGAGTATCCAAATGGACGAACCTTGGCTTCATGCTGGGGTCCTAGCTGCCAGGGAGCAGAGAACAAAAATAGCTGTCCCCTACCTTCAACAATGAAAGGAGGGAGCCCTGATGCCAAGCTCCCATGGGATTGCAAATAGAGCATTCATTTGTAAGGCAGCCAAAAACAATACAACTACACATTTTGTCCTTGGGCCCGACAGACAGCAGACTTTTTCTATTATTACAATTTAAAGAACATAAAATACAACAGCATTTGTTGATCTTCCAATTCCATGGATTTACTCTGAAAGCATTTGCCAGAGTCAGAGGAATGGCCAAGAAGAGTCCGGCTGACACAAGGTAGAGGGCAGGATGGGAGCTAGTAGAAAATCTGGCTTGGATTTTTCTGAACAAACACATTTGCCCTCTTACCATCCCACTTATGCACTCAGCTCTCCTATTCTACATGCATTCTCTGCTTTCTTTCCGTACTCCTACCACTCAATCATTAGATGTAAGACGATGGGGCTGGCTGTGCATGTGTAGAAGGCTAATGCCTGGCACCTCTGATGTCCATACTTGCATATTCTCATTTTCTCTTTCTCTTTAATATCTTGGTGGAAAAATGGGATAGGGCAGACTTAGACATGTGTACAGCACCTAACTTTTGTTAATTAAAAACAAAAAATCAGGTAGTCATCTGTGCTATAGCTTGTCACTAGAAACATAAACCCCCTAAGGATGTGAGACTGGGTGCTTTTTGTTTTTATTTTTTAATAGACCATTCTGGTGTTCAACATATTTGTCTAATGTATAATCTTTCAAGTCTCCCTTTTCTGGCTTGCAAATCACAGCATAATCATGAAGCAAATGTTACAACAAAAAACTACTCATCTGGAACATTCACACACAAAAAGAGCAATCATTTATGGCTTGCAAAAAATTAAAATTTTTTTAAAACCATGGTCTTTGGCTGACAAATTTAGCTTTCCCAAAAAGAAAAAAATCTGAATGTTTGCAGTCAACGAGCATGTTAAAGACTAAAATAACAGTATGGAGAATGAGGTTGGAAGCAAAAGCATTAGATAAAGGCATTTTTTGTTTGTTTGTTTTTTTAGAAGGACATTTTGTCTCATTTGGTGAATCTGTGGAACTAATTTGTGGCATTCTGTACAAGGAATTATGGCTCCATCTCAATGGCCTCTGTAGTTTCCCATGGCTCTCCCTAAGCAAGAAAGGGTACACTCATGACTCTTTGAATCTAGTGTTAGAATCGATTCTATAATTACAATAATAGTGGATACAAAGGTCCTCAAGGGAATTGTTCATGGACAAATTAGAGACAGTGTTGGCAGAGATAAAATATTCATCACCTAAAGAGTACATAAAATGTATCTGAGAGGATGAGGGCTCATCTGGGAATCACAAGGGGAATAAGACATCACTGGAAAAATGCAAGTATTCTCTGCTTTGTAAAAATCTGAAACAAAGAATATCAGTCTTAACATATTCTGTATATATTAAAGACCTCACTGTCACATAATCTGGTGGCAGTGGGGTATGGTGAAGAATAAAAAAATGTCCTGAGATTTTAACTAGCAAGACTTCCAAATCAACTATACAATAAACACCACAGCTCTCTTCAATCCTATTAATTTTCTGTAATTTACAATTTTCTGCAATGTGCACATTTCTATTCACCCTTATTCTTAAACCATGAGATATTTGAAGTGCTACATTACACAGTGTTAAATCATGTATTTCTTACATGCTTTCTTAGGTTTTTTTTATTGGAAGCCCCATCTAGTACTTCTTTGAAAGAAATGAGAAGTAAATGAGGTAATAAAAAGAGACCCAATAAAATTTGATCAAATAGGAGCAAAAGATATACCATAAATTCCATTCAATTCAGGTTAAAGTAGGGATTTCAAACTTTCCAAGACCAAGGACGGAAAGGCAAGAACAGTTAAAAAGGGGGAGATCATGCAGATAGCACTTAATAATTTGGCTCTTCTTTGACTTCATATAAGATATGGCTTCAGTGGCAGTTGGAACTGCCACCTCAAATAATCTATTAAATCTCAGCTTGAGAATTTTCTACACTTCAATTAAAAACCTGGTATTTATTTTACTCAATTAATGAAATTTCAAAAGGACTGAAGAGTTAGGAAACAAAGCAAACAATACTAAAACGTCAACTGCACTTTAACTACACTTTAAATATGTTCATTCAGGCTTAATACAATTTCTAACAACTTAACATTCAAATTATCTGACTATAAAAAGGATATTAGTTAACAAAATTTCTGGCTAACCTTCCAAGACCTCTGCCTGACTAGGAGAGTGTTTCAGCAGACAGTAGGACCCTAAGGTGTGATGGGAGCCACCATTACTCAAGAGGAAAAAAAAAAAAAGAATCAATAGAAAGAGGGTCATAAACCATGAAGAAAAGTAGAGTTCAGAGATATCTTTAATAGGAAATGGACACCAAATGTCAAAAACACAAAGGGGGTTAGAAAACTATCTGAGGTTGATCCCAGAAATAACGTACTTCAGGCCACAACTATCCTTTGTGCGGGTGTCTTCCGTGTGAGCATCCCCCGCCCACCTCTGTCCATCCTACGGCCCAGGCCCGCAGGCTGAGCACTATGGACTGCAAATATGGGCACCTGAGCCTTAGCTGCTGGTCAGATTGCACAGACTGGAGGAAGAGACAGGAGAAAGAATGAAACCGGATGTTTATTCCCTCAGCTCTCCCCTTGCAAGGCCAGTGAGGGCCAGCCCTATCTTGAGAGTGAGACCCACAGTTCCTATCAGGCCAGCCCCTCCACTCAGCCCTCCTGGTCTCTGGGTTCCCATAAGGGCTCCCTCACTTTGATCCTTTGACTGGGGATGCTTTCCTCAAATAGTGTCCACACACTTGTATATTCTCATTAGTTGATGCTATTCAAATTGAGTAATTTGAAAGATAGACCATTTTTTCCCCTGCCAGGACCCTGATGGAGTCTTCTTAACAATTGAAATGAAATCAAGAATGACACCTAGATTTTTGGCTTTAACAACTAAGGAATTAAGGTTTGGGGCTATTAGATATTGGATGGGAAAGAAATCAATGAGTTTGGTTTTAGTTACCTTTGAGATGCCTGTTAGTCTGGGATTCTTTTTTTTTTAATAATAAATTTATTTTTTTATTGGTGTTCAATTTGCCAACATACAGAATAACACCCAGTGCTCATCCCATCAAGTGCCTCCTCAGTGCCCGTCACCCATTCACCCCCAGCCCCTGCCCTCCTCCCCTTCCACCACCCCTAGTTCATTTCTAGTCTGGGATTCTGAAGAGAGGTCAGTGTTGATGCAAATATGAGTTATCACTGGGTGGTTTTTAAGCCATGGATGAGGTCACCTAGGGAATCTGTACATACTGAGGGGAGTGTGAGTTTTCTTGGTATTCTTGTAAGAAATGACTCCTTTTTGCAAACTAATTTGAAATTACTAAAGCCAAAATGTAAAAAACTTCACTATTCCTTATGCTTTTGTCTTACAAATCCCATCACTGTACTTATAAACTTAGCCTATTACAGGAATCAATTACAGTCCCCCCCCCCCATTAAATGGGGACTTCAATATTTGGTCCCATTAACAAACTTAATTCATTAACTTCCCTTTAATTTTAACTTGTATTTATAAATTTTAATATATTTACTTTTCTTTTTAAAGCACTTCCATTGCTTAACACAAACATTTCCAAGTACTAAATTCTTTTTACCACCAATAAATCAAACTTAAAACTTGGTAGATCTTAAGTTCTCAAACATTTCAATTCTGATTACAAAAACATTTATACTAAGATCACATATCTAAATTACTCAATTTGATAGTTTTAATTGGAATCACAAATTATGATTACAGGAAAACTATTTTAATTGCAAAAATTAAAATGTTACCATAAAAATATCAATAATTAGAGTTTGATTTACTTCATGTCTGTACATAATTCTAAATTTCAACCAAAGATATATGACAGCAAGTCATGATTTGGATTCTTCCATGAGAGATCAATCAATCATGTATAGAATTCTTTTTCAAGTCCGTATATTGGAAAAGACGGGCTTTAAAGATGGTTTTGTTAAGGGGCATATACCCCAGAGTCAAGGTAATATCACATAATTCTTCCCTGAGATCTGGATCAGCAGCATCCCTCCTATGTTGCACCTATATTATTTAATTCACCGGATTTGCATTTCTTTGCATTTTAATGGCTCTAAGGACACATTAAGGCCAATATTGTGGATTGCTATATTGCTCTTCTCAAAAGCCAGTCTTCCTACCAGATTCTACTCCCTTCAGCCTACTCAAAGAAAGTACTACAGCTGTCCTCCTCTCTCCCACGTCCCCAAATTCCCCTTTCTACTGGGTGATTCCCACCAGTATACAGCATGCTGCTGTTTCTTGAACCAGAAACCGGGGATTCGGGGGATTCAAGGAAAAGAGGGGGAAGGAAGTAGAAGGAAGGGGAAAAAGGCAAAACTCCCTCCAGGACCCACTTCTTCTTCCATTTCTGTTTTCTGTTAGATCAAAACCATTTAAAAGCATCATCTCTATTTCCTCTTTTTCCTTTCTCTTCCCAGACTACTCTTAGGCTTTGACCACATGCTCTCTTCTTCTCAAGGTCATCAATGATGTCCATAGGACAAGACCCAGTGGTCAAATCTCAGCCCTGGTCTTTAAATGTAACTCTCACCATTTCTTCTTTACAGCTTTCTCACTTTACTCCTGGACACCACCCACCTTTCTGGATTTTCTTTCATGTTACCGAAAAGGGGTACCTCTCTAGTTGCTTCATCTCACCAACCTCTTAGCACTGAAATATTTGAAGCTAACTTAAAGCTTCTTTTCTATCTACACTCACATGCTTCATCTCTTCCAGTCACATGCTTTCCAGGTTTCTAGAAGCTTTTAACTTTAAATTTACAGCTGCAGCATGGATCTTTAAATTCAAAGGCAAATTACTCCATCTATCTCCAACCTGGATATCTAACTGGAGTCTCAAACTGAACATTCCCTGAATAGTACTTCCTAACTTGTCTCCAACCTCTTCCTCCTCCATTAGCCAAAAACTCCATTTGTGCTCAGACCAGAAACCCTGGAATAATCCTTGGTATCTCTTTTTCTCTCAAACCACACATCTAATCCATCAGGAAGTTCTGCTAGTAATAGCTTCAAAATATATACAGAATCCAACTACTGCTTACCTTTTACTCTTACCACTCTGGCCTACGCCACACTCATCATTTGCCTGGATTATTCTCCCCTTACCCACAGCTTTGCTTTCTACTGTTCCAGTTATACACTATGAACCATGCTCCAGAAGCAAGTGATCCTCCTGAAAGTATCTTCAGCAGGTCAACAGCAGCCTAAGGCTACATCACAATGCCTATGTTGTCATTCGCCTCCTTTCATCTCATCACGTAGGCATTTTATCATCTCACAGCAATACAAGGGGGGTGGGGTGGGGAGTACAGTCCAAGAAGATTTTGAGAGACCATATTCACATAACTTTTATCACAGTATATTGCTACAATTATTCTATTTTACTATTAGTTGTTAATCTCTTACTGTGTTGATTTTATAAATTAAACTTTATCACAAGTATCTATGTACAGGAAAAAACATATAACACACATATACAGGGTTCAGTACTATCTGAGGTAAATATATCTAGCAACCACTGGGGGTCTTGCATTGTATCCCCAAAGCTAAGGGGGACAGGCAGACAATGTAGTCTCACAACTGGCTTCCTGCTTCTACTCCAGCCTCCCCCAGAATCTGTTTAAAATACAGTAACCAAAGCAGTCCTGTTAAAATGTAGAATAGCTCTGGGTGCCTGGGTGGCTCAGTTGTTTGAGCATCTGACTCTAGCTCCGATTATGATCTCAGCGTGGTGGGATTGAGCCCTGTGTAGGGCTCCTCACTCATCAAGGAGTCTGCTAGAAATTTTTCTCCCTCTCCCTTTGTTCCCCCCACGCCATCAGCTCACATGTACACACAAGATCTCTAAAATAAATCTTAAAAAAAAAAAAAGACATTCTTTTATTTTTTTTTATTTTTTTATTTTTTTTGCTGCTTACAGAAGACTCATTTTATTTTATTTTTTTATTTATTTATGATAGTCACAGAGAGAGAAAGAGAGAGAGGCAGAGACATAGGCAGAGGGAGAAGCAGGCTCCATGCACCGGGAGCCCGATGTGGGATTTGATCCCGGGTCTCCAGGATCGCGCCCTGGGCCAAAGGCAGGCGCCAAACCGCTGCGCCACCCAGGGATCCCAAGACATTCTTTTAAAAAAAGAAAAAACAACATAGCATAGTTCTTTTCCACTCTAAGTCTTTTCAGGCTGCCAATCTAACTCAGGATAAAAATTAAAGCCCTTATAATGGATTATAAGGTCCTATAAAATCTGCCACCACCTCTGTCCCTCCCATCCCTACCCCCTCTTACAATTTCATCCCCCAGTTGCTCAGGCAAACTGAGGTCTTAGCAGTTCCTGGATCATGCAAGGTACAATCCTACTTCAGGGCCCTTGCATTTGCCATTCCCTCTGCCTGGAAATCTCTCACCCTAGATATACAGGTGATTCAGGTACTCCTTTATCTTGTTTGCGTCTCTGCTTATCATCACTTTCCAGTGACAACTGCCCTAATTACTCTTTATTAAAAAGTATATCCTTCCTTCCTTTTAACATTCCCTATCCCCCTTTCTGCTATGTTTTTCCATAACACTTATCTTCGTAAGAAGATATTCAATAATTTATTTATTCATTGGTTTGAAATCTCCCCTCACTAGAATGGAAGTCCTATCAGAGCAGGAGTTTTTGCAGCCTTTTAACTGATGCATACTAGCAACTATGTGGCACAGAGTACACATCCAATAAATATTTATTATTACTATTTTTTAAAGATTTTATATTAGAGAGAGAGAGAGAGCATGCGCACAAGCATAAGCAGGGAGAGCGGCAGGCAAAGGGAGAGAGAGAACCAGGCTCCCTGCTCCAAAAGGATGTAGGGCTTGATCCCAGAACCCCGGAATCATGACCTAAGCCCAAGGCAGATGTTTAACTGATTGAGCCACTCAGGCACCCTTTTATCTTACTATTTTTAAAGATTTATTTATTTGACAGCATGTGTAGTGAGAAGGAGCAGAGCAAGAAGGGAAGAGAAACCCAAGCAGACTGTACACTAAATGAGGAGCATGACATGGGGCTCAATCTCATGACCCTGAGATCATGACCTGAGCCAAAACCAAGAGTCAGAGGCTCAACTGACTAAGCTGCCTAGGCACCCCTCCCCCAATAAATATTTTTAAACTGATTTGTTGAATGGTTTCCATAGATTCTCTAAAGCATGTGGATTATTTCCTAACCTCATATTAGATTGAGGTCAATGAGTTTATATCCTATCCATATTTTCCTTGAAAAGACACATATCTCCTCTTAAATCACATCTTACTGGTTTTGGCATATCATATACCTTTACCTGACTTACGAAGTTTTGTCTTTCTCTAGAATTACACACTAATGTCATGACAATGTCAAAGTGGGAGGCCTAAGCAGACTCCTGGAGCTGTCCAACCTTTTTATGTTGGGCACAAAAGGAGAAACCAAACAGTCTGATGAGGAGAAAAAACAACTAGAAACATGTGTCACAAAAGTCAAGAAAGATTAAGTGCTTCAAGGCGGAGAAGAAGGTGATCAACTAAGATAAATGCTTCTAAGTAGTAGCTTAAGATCAGAACACACAAATAACCATTATATTTGGAAACATGCAGGATGTTGGTAATCATGACAATCTCAAGGGAATAGTAGAAATGTATCTTTACATCCAAATATGCTCTTTCTCACTTGAAGTGTTTTCTGTGGGCTGTTTTCCTCAATTTTCATTGGTCAACTATATTGATGGCTTCCAAATTCTATCTATAGGCTTCCATATCTTTCTGGAGAATCAAGCCAGTGTTTCTAAGTTTCCAGTTAGGCATCTGTATATAGATATCCCTTAGGTACTCAAAAATTCAAACTCATCATTAATGCTCTCACCCATTTTTTCCTCATTCTTAAATGTCCTACTTTAGTATATGTCACCATCTAAAGCTAGAAACCACTTAAACATCCTCACTCCTTTTTCTCTTTTATACTGTTCACAATTCATGAAGGCCCACACTTGTGTTGATCCTACCTCTTAAATATTTCTTCAATATGTATATGCTCTATCTCTATTTTACAATGGAGCCTTCATTGTTTATTGACAGAACTATACATCAACATAAGTACTACTTCTAGCATATCACAGGTGCTGAATCAACTACTTGGTTCACTGAAGTAGCTCATTCAGCTTCATCATAAGTTGCTCAGATTTATGGTTATAATATCAGTTGGAGATACTGGTGATGAGGTATAACTGATAATGTTACCACAAATAAAGCCCCAAATAGGGGCATCAGGATTTGAGTGTTCACTGGGAGATTACGGTTGTGAACCCTGTAGAATCCTGACTGTGACAGTCACTCTTTGTAATTATTCTATTACTTTCCATAGTTGCTTCTTGTCCACTCAACCTTCCACAAAGTATTTCCCCTTCCTAACTTACTCTCCATTGTCTACAAATTGTAACTCTGATGAAAGAAACTAAGCATTACTAAGGCAGATAAAATATATAATACATTACTAGTTTCTTTGTCAAGATGTGGACCCAATGAGATGTTCGTCTTGAACAAGAAGTGACAAGTCGTGACTGGAAGAACAAAGGTAAGGTAGGAGAGGATGCAGCATAAGACTCATGACTGCTCACTTCCTGAAATGTTCTGAGACCAAACAACATAGTTTGACCTTGATAACCTTCAGAAGGCCTCAACAGGAGAGGACAGAAAAGACCTCAGAACTATTTTGGCTCTAAAACATTTTTGAAGTTAGGAAAGTTATGAAACTCACAGTTGTCATACTTGACTTGCATCCAGAAACACAACTCAAATGAAGCATGTAGTCTAAATGGTTGATGGTTTTCAGCTGGATGTACTTTCCAGCCACCTAAAATGAAAAATCTTTCTCTAGTCTTACTCTAATAAAAATCTTTGACCTGGCAAGGGGAGAGAAAAAAAGCATTATCTACCTTTATGTCAAAGTGAGGAGAGGAGTTGGGTAATAGAAGATAGAAGGACTTTACATAAACACTGTTATTTATAGGCCAAACACAGCCTAGAAGGCCAAAGCCTGGAAAGAATCTACTTCATCATATCTGATACATCATACACAAAAAGTGGATCCTCTGTTATCTAACTTGTGCCATAGAAGAGTTTTATTTTCAGCTGAACAAACTTGCCAAGGGCACCTTAGTCCTGCTATTTGGATTCCCAAAGGGCTAGCCTAGAGCGGGCTGTCCCACACAGTAGGGTGATCCCCATCTCTATAGTGGATGGAAATGCTATACAGATCCTCCAAGACACTCAGGATATGTACTCAGAAAGAAAATTCATATTCCTTTTGTCCAAGAGGAATACTGTTCTCATTTCTCAGAACCATTAACTCCTCTGACCCCTCCTTCCCTCCCCCCACCCCCGCCCAGCTCAAGGCTACACTCTGTACATTCATTATTTCATGTTGCTCATGATCTACTTACTATATTGCATTAGAGCCAACATATGACTGAATGTCTATCTCCCCAATTACATCTATGGTTTAACTCAATCATTTATTCAACTTTGCATCATCATGCCCAACAGCGTGTTTGTGAAATATGTCAATCAATGGACAAAACTAATCCTGGTTAATCTTTTCCTTGTCTCAGACTTTGAATATTATCTAGTAAGAATAACAGATGCAGGGGAATTCACTCTATATTTTAAGAACAGTAATTTAAATGAGATATGAACACTTACATACTAACTGCTCTTTGGGCGTAAGAATGAAAACCATTCATTGTCGGAATCATTTGATTTATATAAATATAAAAGATAAAGCTGCTTGAAAGCTTCTGGAACCAGGAGTTTTGAGTCAGAGCTGTACATTCCTTATAATAAGCCCCATTCTCATAATTGAGGTGTTCTCTCAAAATCAAGCAACCTGTGGTCAATATATACCAAGGGTTATTTTCAACACAAAGAGAAATTAAAATTGTGTTCAATCAATAAAGTGTAGAATAAAATGAATCCAACCCTTACCTTGTTTTTATTCATAAGGAATCCTGCAGAGACGATTTTAACAGGATAGAAAATAGGATGATTTAAAGAGCTACAAAAACAAATGGAGGCCATAAAATTCTCTCACAGGCTAGAGAAGGAAATAATTTGCTGTGTCCATTTAATCTAAAGGTTGGCCCAACCCCTCATGTTTCAAGAAAACTTCTGTTGTGTCTAGTCCAGTTATAGGCACACCCAGATGTACATTTAATTTGATTTTCTATTTTTTTCCTGATGCTTATAGTACTTGTAAAAAATAATTTGATTAATCAAATGTGTAAGGGAGAAACGTAAGCATCCCTCCATACTCTAACCTCCTCGAGATTATTGGTGTTTAGTTCTTCAACTTTTGTTATGCATATACACTAGTGTACATACACCATTTTTTCTTTTTGCACAAAAACAAGATCATTTTATGCAACTAGTTATCCACTGTTTCTCTGATTTATCATAGACAATTCCCCAACAATTGGTTCTTTTTAATGTCAGCACAGAGTTTTACTGTATAATCATCCCAAAATGGATTTAACCAGTCCCTAACTGGCCAGAAACATGATTAAGTTTGAACTATATAGAATTTAGATTTTAGAGCTAGAAAAGACTGTACAGAGTACCAGGTTGTCACTTCAAAGATGAAAATACTTAACCATCAAAACACTGAAGCATATTAATCAAAAAGATCACAGGCTTGCTTGGAGGGAGATGGGGAATGGACTGCATCTTATTCTACTATTTAGAAGTTGAGAGCTCAAACTATAGCATCAGTCTTCTGGGTTTGATGCTCACCCAGCTTCATCACTAGCTGAGCCACCTTTGCTAATCCTTGAACTTCTCTGGGACTGTTTTCTAACTCAATAATGGTGATAATTATACAGTTTTTGTCAAGTTAAATTTGTTAAAGCAAAGCACTCGGAATATTATGCTGGCAAAAAAGCAGTAAGTGCTAGTTGCAACTATTGTGGGTTAAATGTTTACATCTCTCCCTTCAAATTCATAATTTGAGATGCTAACCTCTGATCTGACAGTATTAGGAAGTAGGGCCTTTGGGAGGTGATCAAGTCTTAAGGGTGGAGCTCTCATGAGTGGGATTAGTGCCCTTATATAAAAGAGATGCCAGAGAACAATCTTGTCCCTCCCACCATGTGAAAACACAGCAAAAAGAATGGGGCGTGTATGAACCAGGAAGCAAGCCCTCATCAGACACTGAATAGCTAGCACTTTCACTTTGGACTTCCCAGCCTCTAGATCCACAAAAAACAGAAATGTTTGTTATTTAAGCCACTCATTCTGTAGTCGTTTGTTATAGCAGACCAAACTAAGACAATTTTTGTTGCTATTATTATTATTAGCATTATACCATGCTGCTTCAAGCTTATTTTACACAATTATTAAAATTTCTGTTCTTGAGGGACACCTGGGTGGCTCAGCAGTTGAGCGTCTGCCTTCAGCTCAGGTCATGATCCTGGGGTCCTGGGATTGAGTCTCACATCAGGCTCCCTGTGAGGAGCCTGCTTCTGTCTTTGCCTATGTCTCTGCCTTTCTCTCTGTTTCTCCCATGAATAAATAAATAACATCTCTAAAAAAAAAAGTCTGTTCTTGGTATAGATAAAATAGAAAACATCAAGATTCTGGTTATTATTCAACATTTTGGTATTTATATGTTCATGTTATCTCCATGTGAAATTATGTAACAGCTATACGGAGATAGATTGAATTATAAGCCATGAGATTTAAGTATATCCAACTGAAACAGAACTCTTACAAATGTGAATAAACATTTATTTATGTTAGAGTTACTGGTTTCGTATGTTGGTTTTTACCTCTTTGTGACTGGTAAGATTTACACTTCCTTTAATATTGGTGGTATTACTGGTTTTGCTTTATTCTTTATTTTTTACCTAAAACACATTAGACTGAAGTTTATTAACATAGTCCAAATTATTTGAACACCTTTCAAGAGCAAGAGCAAAACACTATACATCTGTGAGGCAAAGCCTAATAACCCCATCAGGATCAGAGTATCTATTCTAATGCTCTTCCCCTTCCATATCCCTATCAGCTACATGTCATATTTTTCTTTATTGTTCAAAATCATGGAATTTTAGGTCATAGAATACTTTTTGCTTTCATATGATCTAATAGCTTTTTCTAAAATAAAATAAAATAAAATAAAATAATAAAATAAAATAAAATAATAAAACAAAATAGTTATTTCAAAACTTAACAGATTGAGTATGTAGCTTTCCAGAATGGCCCGAGAGAGCATGTTTAACACAAATTCTTTGTTGAAGCTAAAATTTACAGAGCCTTTGGCCGGTCCAAGACTAAAATTTAGGAGGTCAAGTAGGTATTTAAAGGAAACTTATTTTAGACTGAATTCATCACTATTCCACTAAAAGTCACTTTAGCCATTTAAAATTTAAATCTGAATATTTAAGAATAAGGGGGACATTTTCAAAACTTTCTCAAAAGGAATCTTTGGCAATAAAAAGTCAAGAAGGGTTCAGATCAAAGGTTAAAATTTCTCAGACCATATTTCTTTCTCAGGCCTGCACCCCCTAATCAGGTAAACGAGCCTCGACTGTTAAAATTATATAGCTTAGACCCTAAAGAAAAAGCAGTTAAACATTCTTGTGACATCATGGGAAATTCCACTTTGAATATAGATCAACAGCAATAAGAAATAATAGAGTGGTCGATGAGCATACTTGCTGGCCCAGCCTTGCAATATTTAAGCTCTTTAAAATTTTAATTTATAGTCTTTTTTAATTATAGAAAATGGAAATAAAACAAGCATGATATTGGAAAAGATCAAGTCTGGGTCTCACTCCATCCCACTTTCAATGAACTGAACTTGTTCTGTGTTCCACAAAGAGGAGCACACAGACAAGAACAAGTAGGGCAGGGTCCTTCCAGGGGGCCTGAGTGGATTCGTGCTTTTGGTGATCAAGTCCTACTCTGTTAATACATGCGGAGCAATTCAATTTGATCCCATCTTTGTCTCACATGAGAAGACCACTCTGGAACCATGCCGATGGAAGAATCACGAAAGTGTAAGAGAGAGGAAAGGGGGAAGAAATATTAATCTGGAGTTTCATCATGAAAAGGCAGCACGAACTTGCCTGTGTACCGTCCAGGTAATGAGAAACATCTCACAAATGCCAAGGAAAGAACTTTAAGCGACTGCTCTTTTAACTTGCCTTTCAGGGAATGTCTTAAGGCCGGTGTCACAGAAAGCAACTAAACAGGAGGGGTTGCCCCTGCTTCATGATCACACTAGCTCTGAGCATAATTAAAATTAATCCTTTTACCTGCCTACATTTCTTACAAGCAATCTGTCTACTGCAGCACATAAAAAAAGGTCTGGATGCTTTGCACCAACAAGATTCCATCAGTACTTGAACATTTGGGGGAGAAAAATGCAAGTCCCAACAGCAGCAGCTCATTCGCTTATTGAAAACATTCAGCTATTTTAAAAGGCTTAGAACACGCAGAGCATAATGGTGTAACAAAATGACAAGCCCTCATCAGAGGCCCTGCATCCAAAATTTGCTTACCTCAAGCTTTGAGACACAGCCAAGACATGAAAACCCTGGAGAAGGAAAAACTTATGCTATGACTTGCATTAAGAAACAGGGTGTAGCATCAACAGATGTTTACCAACCAGTTTAGGGTGCTGGAAATTACACAGTGGGGGGGGGGGGACCTCTTTCACATAATACTTGATACAATTATAAACCAATGCTCTAAAAGCGTAACCTTATGCTCGGGTTAGGGAGAGGTCAGTCTTACTGTCCTTGGGTCACTGAAGGGAAAACACAGGGACTACCTTGACTTGGATGCTGCGGGAAATACATTTCACCCCTGCAACACAACCTCCGAGACCATTGAGGACAAGCTTACTATGCACTTTTCTTCCTCTCCACACTCAGAGAGGGGCCCAAACAACAGCTAATGACTTGAGCTACAATTCTACTTCAACAATGATAGTTCTCATAGGGTTCTTCTTTTTTTTTTTTTAATATTACCTGTTAGAACATCAAAAATCCTGCCTGCCTTCCCAAATTGGATTTCCTTTCAGCATTTTTTTTTTTTTTGCAGCTCCATTGCCTATCACAAAATATACAACCCCAGTGCCCCTATCTCCACTTCAATGGCTCCAAGTCAGTAAAGGAGGCAAACAAGTGTTAGTAGTTCTCAGCACCTCAACAGCTTTCCTTGGTTTCCTCTTTGATCCATATCTATAGCTTTCCAGAAACAAAAGTGTCAGGTAACCCAAAGTCCCAGACCTTCTCATCTTAGTAACTGGGGCTCCTCAGAAAGCTTCAAGCCAGGAATTTCAAGTCACGTGGATTATAACCAGGCAAGCAAGATATGTAACTGGCGAAAAATTCAAAGCAAGAAGGGATTCCCTCACAGCCCAAAACACTGGTATCAGCCAGAGTATATACAAACGAATTCTAAATGTGTTATTTTAAAAATCACATCAATGAGTTCTCCTTCCCCAGTTTAATGACTTCCAACCCCTAAAGGTTTAATGTTAACTTATTTTTTTAGCCAGGTACAACAAAGGAGCATCTTCCCATGCTGTAGAACAATCAAGGCAGAAAAATGAGATCTGTGTGATCTGAGATGTGCTGAGGAAGAGGATGGCTTGCCCCCAGTATACCCACATCCTAATCCCTGGAACCTGTAAATGTATTATGTTACATGGAAAGTGGATGATAGGAGGTTGCTAATCAGCTGACCTCTACGAGACTACGCTGGATTGATTCAGATGGACCCAATGTAATCACAGTGATCCTTAAACAGGGAAGATGAGAGACATAGCAATGTGAGAAAGAAGGGCTAGTCATCACTGGCTGTGAGGATTAAAAGGGCCAGGAGCCAAGGCAATCAGCCTCTAGATACCTGAAAAGGCCAGAAAACAGGTTCTTCCCTAGAGCCTCGAGAAAAGGATGCCATTGCAACAACACCTTGATTTTTAACGCAGTGAGACTCATTTCAGACTTCTCACCTCTAGAACCATCAAGTAATCAATGTATGTTGTTTCAAATCACTAAGTATGTGGTAATCTGTCAAAGCGGCCATAGAAAACTCAAGGGAGATGCTAAAGAAGAATGGCCCAGCTCTTCTTTTAAATTATACAGAAGATCATTTTGTATGTAATTATCCTTGAAGTACTTGCAAGAAAGGGTGTTCACTTTCCTTAAGGTTTTCTGAGATCAGATTAATGTCTGGCATATCAACTTTTATGAATGAAATCAAGAGAAAAGAAGTCATAACATATTTCTGATTTTAAAAGCAATATACTGGAAATCCTAGAGAAGCAGTGGTTGTCCATTCTAAGAATAGGAGAAGTTAATGTGATTCCTCATTCTCTGCTACAGCTTCAGGAGGCTCCCTATCTTCCATGGGCATTCACCTCATGTGGGAACACTTTACCCAAACATCTTTTAAAAATAAATAAATTTAAAAAAAAAATCCCAGTGTTTCCTTCCTGTCATGTGGCCTCACCTTACTGTTCTAAATCCCCAACCCTTCACATGTAACTTAATCTTCCCTTCTCTTTTTCATACACATACCTCTCACTTGGTATAAACCTCTAGGGGACACAGATTTAATATCAACCAAGAGAAAATACAATTATCCCCAATTAGATACAAAAAGTTAATGTATTTTAAAACCAAATAGGTAACACTGACTTCTAGTCACCTAACCATCAACCTCCAAATATCTAAGACATAGGCAAGAAAATAAAATGGAGAAAAGAGGAATCTAGGTAGTCAAAGTATATCTGCTAACGTTTATCAACTGTACATTTATATACTTCATAGTAAAAGTCCCCAGGCTCTAGTCACAATCTAATAACATTCATTTTAGAGATACTTCTAACAGATTAGATTATCAGCAGATTCAAAACATGAGGGTGAAAAACTAAGAGATTAGGGACAGATACCTAAGGAAAAAAAAAAGGAAAAAAAAAGAGGGGAAGGTAACATATATTTACGGAGTTTTTACCAAATGCTAAGCCTGTGTCTTGCACTTTGAACACCTGGTCTGACACAGAAGCAGCAACTTTGCTCTCCCTGGGGTTAAGTTGCCCAGAATTTAAAAAAAGAGGACATATATACATACATATATATGAACAGGAAAACAACTCAATCTTTTCTCCATCTGATTCATAAATTCATTCTTTTTCCACTAAACTGTATCATCTCAAAGTCAACACCAAACACTGCTTCTTGACACCAAGGGTCTGAAATATGTGTCAAAAACACAAATTCATGATTTCAGCAAGAACACCATTCTAGAGGGTCAGATAAAAGCTGAAAAATCATCATGCAATACTGAAAAATCTCTTAAAGGCATCCCTATATAAAAAGTATTTTTCAAAAAAGGTAAAATCACGACTCCTACAGATATAAAATATGTATCAAAGGTTCTGTTTAACTCATTAGTTAATTAATGAGGGAATGGAAAGAGATGTCACAGCCAGTTCAAAAAAGCAGCCAAAGAACCACAAATTTAATGTAGCAAAGGGAGGCTGAAACAAATGTGCAAACACTGGTCAACTGCATTCCCCAGGATATAACTAATTTGCATCTCTATGGACAAGAATTATCTGTGCTGGTTTCAATTTTCTACGACTTCTAGTTCCACAGAGTTATAAAACAGTCCAGTGAAAGACAAAAAACCCAGGCCCTTATGTAGAGAAATCCCCCCAGACAGGGTTGAAAGGTTATTCTTGCATTCAAAGGGTCTCTGAAAGTCTTTTTTTCCCCCATTTTAAAGTACTACATTTTTCTTATATCAACATTGCACCATAGTGCAGTAACTGATTACTATCTTCAGTATATTCTTGCAAAGAGTAAATATGTGAGAAAAACTTGAAAAAATTTTCATCTAATTGGTTACCCATGTAGATCTGCCAATCCCAATGATGCTAGATAAATGTTTTGTGGTGGAATGTACCTGACATGTACCTTTATTTTTTTTTTAAGATGTTATTTATTCGTTCATGAGAGAGAGGCAGAGACACAGGCAGAGAGGGAGGCAGGTTCCCTGCGGGGAGCCTGATATGGGACTCGATCCCAGGACTCCGGGATCATGACCTGAGCTGAAGGCAGACGCTCAACCACTGAGCCACCCACGCATCCCATGACATGTACTTAATAAATGATTGTAAGTTGAGCGCGGGGTGGTGTTAGAGGATGACCTTCCCAAGTATTTCCTAGTATCACAACTCCCCTTCATTAGAATAGATTTCTGGATGACAAACTATTCAACACCATATGATTTCTCTTCTTAAAGCACAAGTTAGATACCTTGGTCCTATTTGCTAATGTAAGTCTGTGACAGTATAAGCCAACATCCAATGATTTTCATATTGCCAATTCTATGGTTATTTTTCTGGTAATCTACAAATTATATACATAAGCTTCTACATTTGGCTCAGTAACAATGATTTTGAGACTCTTGTAGACAATTTCAATCACAGCAATCCTTTTGTATGTGTGGAGCCATCAACAAGGACCATTCCATACACAAATGAATCATCCCCAGAACTGTTTTGTGAACTACTGCTGGTCAGGAAAGAGGTTTAGTGATTTACAGAGAACTGAGAAAGTTAAGAATATAGGGCTTTTCTTTCTATAAAGTTGCTTTTATAAACTTGCTTCTTAGATGGTGGGGTAGGAGAGGTGAAAGTTTTCTTTGTCATGAAATGAATTTAAGTGACAGTACATAAGTATTGCTTTTCTAATGTCTTTATTGTAAGCAAAGTAAAGCCCTACACTCAGGCTTTTGTCTTTAATATTATGTTCCATAAAATCCCTAAATCTGAAAGCTACTACCTAAAAATCTTTGGAAAGTTGAATAGTAAAGGATATATTAAGTTACATACAGTTTTCATTTTGAGAAGGAAATCAATATATTTGTCAAATGTTAACCAAACCACAAAATGCCCTTTGTGATAATTAAAGACTGAACTTTTCCATCCACAGTTATGAGCACGGATAAAAAAACAAATCACATGCGACCATCATCTATGCCAGACTCCATTGTATTCACTGTAATTCCCACAGGAGACTTGCATAAATTCCACACTGCCCATAATTTCAAGAACTAAGACTTTCACTTTTTTCTTTCTCTCCCAACCCTTCTGCAAAGAATGTAGTCTTAAATGACCAATGAGTTAACATTTTGGCAGATGAACATTGCTTTGAATTGTTCATCAGTACCTATGGTGCCTAACATGAATTTCTGTTGTTCCTTTTTAAGCTGATTCCAGACTGTGACCTCCTTCTTAAAGTCCCTGACAAATTATCCAATACCCAGTCTTCCTTCTAAACTAATGATAACGCGCACACCCTAAAGTTTTTGATAATGGTAAAGAAGTTTCAAGTCAAGTTTTGTACTTTTTTTCCTACCTCTTCAAAAGGCAGTCCAGACATGATAAGATTTATAAAGTTAAGATTTAACACTTAAAATTTCTTTCGGGATCGTGGCTCAAAAGTCAAAATTAAAGCAGTTATTCTGAACATTTCTGCCTAATTTTAGAGCCAGCAAAATTCATTTAGTAGTTAGCACCCAGAATCCATGCACTTATAATGTAGCTTGTGAAATATTTTTCATGAAATATGCAGAGAAATGTTGAGTCATTTACTAATAAGTATCTTGGCTATCAATTCTCTTGTACTTTTCTAACTTCCATGATTGCACAGCCCTGAAAAAATCTAGTAACTGCTACATTGTGGAGAGCCCTCACTCTGGGTGAAGTACTTCCCAAGCACTTTAGGAGGATTATGGCATTTAATCCTCACAACTCCCCTGGGAGGTATGCACTTTAATCAGCCCCTGTGACCTGAAGGAAACTGTACTTTAGAGAAAACACTTGCCCAAGATTACACAACTAACACAATCTGGAATTTGAACACAGGTCTAATCTGCTTTCAAAAAAGTTAACCACTGCACTATACTGCCTCTTAGGGAAGACAGCAGGTAACAAAGTTATCTACGTTATTTTGTCTCAACAGAAGATTAGTGACTGGCACTGGATCCCCAAATACCAGTTACCCCAGAAATTATTGTTTATCTTTACTGGCTGGCCCATCTAACATACTGAGGAGCTGTTCTTTGACTATAAGATGGAATCTTCTAGGAGCTGAGGGACATGCTACTTAAACTATTTTTAGACCCAGGATCCAGTGAGGAACTGAAACCTGGTATCTTACATATGATTAATCATTCAACACACCTTACATGAGCACTGCCATATTTAGGTAACTGTTAAAGCAACTGAAATTTTGCAATGCAGAAACAAATATGTGAAAGCCAGCTCCTTATCCTCTAAGAACATCCTGACAAAGGCATGAAGTAGACAGTCTCCAGAAACAGCCACTAGAGATACCTGATGGTCACTATTAAATTCCTTGTTTCTTCCCTCAAATTCATAATTGCCTAGAGAATGGAGAAGAACATGAGCATTGGTGAACACTCAAAAAAAAAAAAAAATACCGAGTGGAGCAGAATGAATTGCTCCTCCATTCGCAATTGTTCTTTGGAGACTCTAGACGAATAGCCCCAAATTAAGAGACTTAATAAGAAAAAGAAAAGAAAGCAAATGGTGGGAGTAATAGACATTGAGTTTTACAATGAATTGGCCTAAGTCTAATAATAAGTCCATTTAACCCCAGTAGTTTTATCATTTATGTACAGTTGTAAGACTTACAGTGGCAAAAGCAAACTCCGGCATCTCAAACACAATAGTTAGGACTCCGAAAAGTATGCAGCTTATAGAGGCTCACCAGTGCCAAAGGTGAACAAGTAGTCATACTCTCTGCCTTCATGAAAGTTATAGTCCAGAGAGGAAGTTAAATACTAAACAAAGAGAAACACAAGCATTTTAATAGAGACAGTGAGAAATGATATGAAGGAAAAGAACAGCGTGCTTTTTAAAGATTTATATTTATTGATTTGAGAGAGAGAGAGACAGCACACATGCAAATGGGGTGGGGGAGGAAGAACAGAGCAGGCAGGGAGAAGGAAGAGAAAAGAATCTCAAGGCAACTGTGTGCTGAGCATAGAGCCCAATGTGGGCCTCAGTCTCAGGAGCCTGATATCATAACCTGAGCCAAAACTAACTTAACCAACTGAGCCACCCAGGAGCCCCAATAGAGTGCTTTTTAAAAGTTTAACAGCGGTAGCCCAATTTAAATGGAGTTAGGAAGACATACCTGGGGTGTGTGTGTGGGGGGGGAGGCAACTTAGCTGAAAGACATAAGTTAACCAGACTAAGAACAAGGAGAAGAATGGAGAGGAAGCTGTAGTTGTGTAAAGCCTTGAGGAAGAAAATAGTTTGACTTGTTATAGAAATTGAAAACAAAAAAAAAAGAAAAAAGAAAAGGAAGAAATTGAAAAGGCCCATGTGGTAGTGAAGTAGCCACCGGGGAAAAGAGAAAAAAGAGTCCCAAGAGAAGGTAAAGGGCAGGCAAACTATTACACCTGAGCCAAAAACCTTCCAATGACCCCGGAGATAGGTTCCAAATGTCTATATTCAACATCTCAGATAAAGACAAATGATGCATATCTAAATTCCCAAATCTGAGAAAATTAGCAATATTAAATAATTGACCTTCAAAATGCTTAAGTGATGGAAAGGCTCATCTAATCCAACAAACCCCAAACCCTCCAAATGAGTTAAGAGAGGAGGTCCACCGTGAGATGCTGTTATGTTTCCTTGACCTTTTTCAGAGAAACCATGCCCCTCTCCCAGGGCCCACATGATCAGAACATACAGGAACTCAAAGCCACTGTTGAGTAAGTGCACAGGACGTGGCACACTCCTACACCCAGAGTTCCTTTCAATATGCCAGAGTGGGGGTATCGTATGCCCAGGGAGAGTAAGAAAATAGCCCACATCACTGAAAACCCTCCTGAAAGAGACATTTCACTGTACCTCAATGTTACCTCTTTTTTCAAAAAGTGAGAGGCACAGGGGAACCTGGGTGGTACAGTTGGTTAAGTGTCCTACTTTTGGTTTCAGCTCAGGTCAAGATCTCAGGGTCATGGGATCCAGCCCCACATTGTTCTCTGTGCTCGGGCCAAGTCTACTTGGGATTCTCTCTCTCTCTCTCCCTCTCCCTCTGCCTCTGCCTCTGCTCCTTCCCCAACTTGTGCTAAAATAAATCTTAAAAAAAAAAAAAAAGAAATAAAAGAAAGTGAAAGGCACAGGCATCTAAACACAGGCAGAGATCACCTCCATCTGGTCTTTCTTCTGTTCTGTGTAATGGCTCCTACTGTACATAGACTTTCTGACCAAACTGTTGAGAAGGCAATCTATGTGTTATGAAAAATGAGGAAAGACTTCTGATTCCAACAGTAGATTGAACATAATCATTTAGTTCTACCTTCACCTGCAACTGTACTGAAATGACTAAAAGATCTTTTTCAAACAACAAACACACTTCGGCAAAGAAAATAACTACAACATTTGGGAAAGTACATGGCAGAAGGAGGAGCGGTAACAGTAATCCAGGGGACCAGAAGAAGTCAATCTACACAGGCGTTGGGGGAAGGGTCAAACAACACAAGCTCACAGGATTCCCAGGGCAGCTTAGGGACTGGTGGAATCTGAGATCCCTTATAAGGGAGAGTGAAAGTAAGGCTGCAAAGAGGCAGACTGGTTTCCATTACTTTAAAAAAGGACTTGCGGTTCTAGATCTGTTTCCCCATTTCATGACCGGGCAACTGCCCCTGCCTATTGCAGTAGAAGACTATAGCCTTCTTCCCTGGAGGGGAAGTGAAGAGCACCAGGAGCAGCTTACAGCAGGAGTATGCGCAGAAAAGGAGAATAGAGAGAAACATTTTTTTAAAAAGTAGATTCCACACCCAGTGTGAAACCCAACATAGGGCTTGAACTCACAATCCTGACATTAAGACCTGAGCTGAAATCAAGAGTAGGACACTTAACTGACTGAGCCACCCAGGTGCCCAAGAGAACCAAGTGAAGCTTTAATATAGTGAATCGTCAGATCCCTGGGCCCTTTGGCCTACATGCTTCTGTGAGCGCTGAGAACTCAGCTTCTATTCTCCAGCTGGGAGTTTGGGAGTTTTTTGTTGGGAGTATCTGATCAGCCCAAGAGAGAGAAAACCTAAAGGTGTGATTACTGGAGCCTCCCAGATAAAATCACCAAATATTCCTGGGATGAAACTCAGAGCAGACAAGTCTCACCTAAGCACAGAGAACTGAATTAGCTTTATATGCCCCACTTTTAAAGATACAAGCAGACAAGAATCACTGAGCATCTAAGAAAAGGCATTAATATGAAAGATAGAAATCTAACAGAAACAAAAGGCAACTGAAGATAAACTGAGCTGTACAGGGAGATGAAAACAGATCTAAATTATTGTCCAAAAAGCCTAAAGTTAAAAGATAATGTGTTCATGAAAGACCAGCAACAGGATGCTACAAAACAAAAAAAGAGTTGAAGTAGGGGGAAAAAATGGGTGAGCAGAAATTTAGAACTCAATAAAAGACTTAAGATAAATTTGAGAAAAATCTCCCAGGAAACAGAGCAAAAGAACAAAGAGATGAAAAATACAAGTCACAGAGATTAGAGGATCACTCCAGGAGACCCAAACAAGAAAAAAAAAGTCAAGAAAGTTTCACAGAACTGAAGAATTTCAGTTAAGTAGGAATAGCCTAACACATCTGGCTATGAAAACAGTCATACTGTTTGCAGACACCATGAAATTTCTGAAGCCCGAAGTTTCCAAACTTCGGGATTCTGAAACAAACAACAACGACAAAAATCACCATCATCACCACCACCACAAAAAAAAAAAAAAAAAAAAAAAAAAAACAGATCAGATACAAAGAGTTCAGGATCAAAATGACATTGGTCCTCTAGAGAGCAAAACTGGAAGCTTAGAAGCAAATGGAGCAATACTTTCAAATTCATGAGGGAAAATTATTCTCAACTTAGAATCCTACACCAACCAGACCATCAGACATTAGTTCGATAAGCAAAATGTCAAAAAACTGACCTCCAGTGCACCCTGGTGTAAGCCAAGGAAGGCGGAAGACCAGCAGGCCAGCAGGGATCCTGCGCCAAGATGACAGGGGACTCCCCGGCCTGAAAATCCAGGGGCCCTGGGGGAGGCCAGCCACACAGCAGCCTGGACAGCAGCTGGTCAGGTGGAAGCAGATGGGGAGCTCTGGGAGAGGATGACCAGACACAATTGCACAGCATACCTGTTTGCAATTTTTAAAAGGAGGAATGGGGAATGAATTGATGCAAATGTAGATTAAGTGACAAGACAGGACAACCAGTAACTCCAGGAAGAAGACCTGAACGAGAAGAAAGAGTAATCTGGGGTGCCCGGGTGGCTCAGTTGGTTACGTGTCTGCCTTCAGCCCAGGTCATGATCCCAGGGTCCTGGGATCAAGCCCGCATCAGGCAACCTGCTCTTCCAGGAACCTGCTTCTCCCTCTGCCTGCCATTCCCCTTGCGTGTGTGCTCTCTCTCTTTCTCTCTCTCTCTGTCAAATAAATGGATAAAATCTTAAAAAGAAGAAGAAAGAGTAATCCTAATATATTTCACAACAGCCATGAACAGCATTTACAAAGCCATTCTGTGAACCTGTGCATCTACTCAAAAGGACATCACATTGGCAGGATAAGGATGGGTGGGGCTGCAAGGGGGTGTTGGGGTACATAAGATGGGAAGGAAAAAGAATTCTCACCTTCCAAAGTGAGAAGCCAAGAGAGGATACCAGAAACTGAAAAATCAAGAAGTAGCCATACAAGCACAGTATTTAGAATGATAGATGTAAATGTACTATGATACAAAGCAAAATAGTTAAAAGTGAAGAAAACTAGAGAAAAGTCAGAGGGAACTGGAAGGGGAGAAAAAAGTCACCACTTGTTTTCATAATTTGCTTTAAAAAGTTACTTGGCCCTTTTAAGATTTTTTTTTTCAGGGCTATATAGGAACAAAAACTAAACAAAAAAGCAAGAGATACAGAACAGAATCCAATATTCACTTCTGTATTCTTTATCATACTAGAAAAATACGTGTGCCTCTATTTTATAGCACAGGTGATGCTATTCTTTTTAAGTGACAATTCTTTTTGTTTTTTTTTTTTATTTTTAAAAAAGATTTTATTTATTTATTCATGAGAGACACAGAGAGAGAGGCAGACTCCTCACAGGGAGCCTGATGTGGACTCAATCCTGGGATCGGGATCATGCCCTGAGCCAAAGGCAGATGCTCAGCCACTGAGCCACCCGGGCATCCCATTAAGTGAAAATTCTGAGGACTTTTTTCAAAAGTGCATTTCATGAAAAAAATTCACCTCCGAGGGATCATCTGTTAGTACCTAGACACTGACCAGACATGCCGCATAAATAATGGCTAATTTGTGAACAGTTATTTGCAATGTCAACATTCTTTCAGTCTTTCAAACCAGCAGCCTTATTTTTTTTTTAATTTTTATGTATTCATAACCCACCTTTCCCTCAAAGGAGTCAGTTAACTTTTTCTAACATCACAAATTTCTCTTAAAAGTATAAAGATACACAGTGAGTTAGGGCATTGTGGAGTGTTAATTAGAACATGCTTTCCAGAACAGCTAAAGAGATAGTTCTGTGAAAAAGGAACAAAGGTAATAGAAATAATTTTTTTTCTTTCTTAATGTTAGCTTCAATCCTACACCAAAGTCCTTATCCCTTTATGTCTTCCATGAAAACCGAAAAGCCAAAGAAAAACGCGCGTTAATTCACAATAAAGGTTTCTTCTTTGTACCAAGTAATTCTTACTAAAAACACAAGAAATTTCTGAACATACCTACTTCAAAATGTTATTAAGATTCTGTGACACAGGTTTTATAATCATAAAATTCCTAAATTAAAATTTTGTCTTTCATGAACTGTCATTTCTTAAGCAAGGCAAGAAAATTTTGATTGAAGTAATCATATATTGGTATTACCCATTTTTATTGGACTCCACAGACTTCCTG
Source organism: Nyctereutes procyonoides (assembly GCF_905146905.1). Classification (NCBI taxonomy): domain Eukaryota; kingdom Metazoa; phylum Chordata; class Mammalia; order Carnivora; family Canidae; genus Nyctereutes; species Nyctereutes procyonoides. Next base: position 26,928,344 of record NW_026575046.1, read on the forward strand.
ACTAATTTGCTTCCATTATTTCCTTGATAATGTATACTTTCAATATAGTGGTTTGGAGGAACTCAATGGGTTATTTTTTTTCCCCAATGGGTTATTTAAAAAAATAAATTGTGAAATATATTGTATTTGATTGTCAAAATACAGCATTGCAAATTGCCATTAATGAACCCAATTCACCCAGAAGTTTCCATTTCTACAAAATTCCTGATGCAGAAGGATACCCAAACAACGGCAAAATCTGAGGCATCTGAGACTCAAAATTAAAGGGTCATTCTGAAGAAAGTACTTTGATTTTCCCCAAGAGTTTTGTTACCATTGTTCTGTTGTTTGAACTGACTAATCCTTAAGTGGCTTCCAACCACTCTGAAGAATGTAACCACCTTAGAGTTAACCATCAGAAGTGTAACTATCTTAGAATTAGAAGCAATCTTAAAATACCCTATAAATCCAATTTCTCCCTTGTCCACATAAAACTGTGGCACAGGGCAGCCCGGGGTGGCTCAGCGGTTTAGCACCGCCTTCAGCCCAGGGCCTGATCCTGGGGACCTGGGATCAAGTCCCACGTTGGGTTCCCTGCGTGGGGTCTGCTTCTCTCTCTGCCTATATCTTTGTGCCTCTCTCTCTCTGTGTGTCTCTCATTAATAAATAAATAAATAAAATCTTAAAAAAAAAACAACAACAAAACAAAACTGTGGCACAGAGAAGTTAACTCGGTTGACAAGACTCCTGGTAAATCCAGGGTCTCCTAGAACCCAATCTAGTGCTCTTCCTGCAATATGATATAAGACAATGTGCAAAACCAATACAATTACTACTAGATACTTCTAAGCAACCAGCAGGAAAGTATTTTTTATTAAGTAACTTTTATTTTTGTATTCACGCATAAATCAAACCAGCATTCTGCTTACTGCTTAAAAGACAGACTGTCCAATTATGGCTGTTATTGAAACCAGACCCATATTTCCAGGTTATCTTCCCATATCAGGTTAGTGACTTGTTTGATGTGCATTAAGTAGGACACATGGTCACAGCCTGGGTGTCATTGCCAGTTTTCTCTGGTCCTACTAGATCACAGGGGGCAACAAGTTGCGGAGGGTAGGGGGAGGTTTGGCAGGGAGCTGTCGTATCAGTTAAGACTTTCAGATCCATCAATAGGCCCTATTCACTGAGTGAAAACTGGGGAAATCTTCCTTATCTATGCTCCAGAAAGCAATTCCTTAGACAGTTATAATACTGAAACATTAAAGGGCTGATGGGAGTTTTAGGTTGCACTTCAGTGAAATGTGTTCATGTTTTCTTTTTAAAAATAAGATGAGAATGTAGAGACAACCAAAGTTAAAGGAAGGAAGGAGAGATTACTAGACAAAACCCAAGATGAGAAACATGCTCATCTGGAGCAGACTTGCTTAACCAGACAAGATTAATCTCAATAGGTGGAAATGGTGAGCCACAAATGTGTGTGGCTCTCTTTTGGTTACTGGTTGATTCCACCAGGAATGAGCTTGGCTGCAAGTAACTAAAAACTCACTTCATGGTGCTTTAAGTCAAGGGCAAATTTATTTATTTATTTATTTATTTATTTATTTATTTATTTATTTATTTATTTATTTATCAATCAAGGGCAAATTTAAAAGGGCCAGAGAGTAAACATTTTAGGCTTGTGGGCCAAACAGTCTCTGTGGTAACTACTCAACTCTGTCCTTGTAGCATGGAAGCAGCCACTGACAATACCTAATCAATGGGTGTGGCTGTGTTCCAATAATACCTCAGTTACCCAAAAAGACAGGCAACCCACAAGTCATAATTTGCCAACCATCAGATTAATCAAAATATCAACCTCTGGTTTAAAAAGAGAATTAGAGATGCCTGGGTGGCTCAGCAGTTGAGTGTTTGCCTTTAGCTCAGGGCATGATTCTGGAATCCCAGGATTAAGTCCCACATTGTGCTTCCTGTGTGGAGCCTGCTTCTCCCTCTGCCTATGTCTCTGCCTCTCTCTCTCTCTCTCTCTCTCTCTCTCTCTCTCTCTCTGTCTCTCATGAGTAAATAAATAAAATCTTTAATAAAAAAAAATAATAAAGAGAGAGAAATAAAACCAAAAAAACCACTCCAGGACAGCAAGAAGGCTACAGTAGCTCTAGATGTCACATCCATTTTCAAAGTAAGAGGAAAAGCAATTGGGATGGGGGGTGGGGGTGGGGGCTGAGATAACCACATCTGTCCTTTTTCACAAAAAAACAAAAGTTTTCCCAAAAGTACTTCAAGCAGACATCACCATCCCCAACCCTATCATTGGTCAGAACAAAGCAACACAGATGGGCACAGCCCGAGTCATAAGCATCTTAGACAAATCATGATTCACTGCCTAGGTCTAGACACACCGCTACCTCAAATAAAACTAGGGTTCTTACACCAGAAATGGATGAACGGTTATTGGGTATACAATTAATGGTATTCGTCACATTGGACTTTATTTTTTGTACTTTCTCTAGTGGTATAATCTGCTCAAAGAAAATGAAGTGTGCTTTCTTAGCTTTGAAGTAATTAGTCAAATGGAGATTAAGATTAAGCATGTCTGATGGGAGGGAAAAATCAAATCAAAGTGAAGCTATTTCTGGCTCCCTAAGAGTAGTGACTTAATAGGGAAGCAGGGACCAAGACACTTGAATGACAGTCCTGCAGCCTGGTCTTCCAACCTGAGCAAAGGTTTCTAGTCTTCAACTAGAATAATGAGATAGTTCAATGAGATGCTCTCTAAGGTCTAACATCCTATGAGTACTTTAAATATGTTATTTGATCAAAATTTCATTTGAAAATAGAAAAACCCAAATCACAAATGTAGAGGATTCCCAGAGAGAGTAAAATCTTACTAAAGAAAAAGGATTTTATTCAAATAACATTTCACAAGTTGCTAAAAGACTGGCATTATGTTCAACCCTTCCAACTTCCAAGAAAACTACACGTGTAAGAAGGGTAGTTAACTTTTTAAAAACACTATAAATGTGTCTTGTAAAAATTATACTGTTTCTTAAAACAAACTTAAAATAGTTCAAGTCCAAGACAGTAACTGTTCTAGATAGACTACTAATGTAGGATGCCCCCACCCCCCAGTAACAGCCTCCCCCTTTTGGCATAACTCTCATTAAGCATTGCAAAAGATAAGGCAGGAATCAGATTTTTGGCACACTGCTCAAATGATCACCCTTTTACCAATAAATTGGAAATTAATCAAAACAAAGCAAAAACCATTGCGAGTCCTTAAGAAATATGCTTTGCAAGAGGAATCTAAACGAATAACTCTCAGCAATTTGAGCACAACAGGAAAGAAAGGAAGAAGAGATATGAAGGGACGGGGAGAGGAAGTTTTGGAGGAATATTCTGTGTAGCAAACATATTCCCCGTGTTTTTCTGAGAAATCTAGTTTCACATCTATGTAACAGAGATCATTCTTTTCAATAAGTTGGTCATAACTCCATTAAAAAAAGAATACACTCCAAACTAAGTGAATGCTTTAACAACACTTAAATATAGAAAACTATTCTAATTTAGTGTACTTCGTCCAATATTTGAAGACCCGAGAAATGGGCAGAACTGAAAACCCATCACATTATATTGGAGAGAATGTGGCCTGTAACTGGTGCTCAAACAAAACACCAACATCTTTTTGTTGTTGTTGTTGTTATGATGGTTAAAATACACTTACCACTAAATTTGAACACGTATGTGAGTGAGAAGCCTTAATAAGCAGCCTAACAGAGTCTATCAAATGATTACTGTATGGCACAAGAGCCAAAGGAAGGAAGGACGGAAGGGAAGTAAAACCACCTCGGAGGCTCAGGGACTCCTGGAGGTGAGCAGGAAGCCTTCGGTCTGGGGCACGCTTGACAGGGAGCGCCTTCCCCAGTACTGGAGCTCACGTTGTGCCAGCCACCAGCTGGATGAGGGATAGCCAACGAGTGAGAATTCTGGGAGGACTCCGTCCTGTACCAGAACAGGCAGCAGTTCTCAATCCTGACATACCAAAGGGGTTAGCAGGGGTTTCCCCAAATGCCCGTTCTCAGACAGATGAAAGAGCTTCCTTTGAAAAATGCTGGAGCTTTTCACCTCTGCAAAGCCTGTTTCCCTATATATTGTCTGCCATGGCCGTCTGGGAGTTTTAATCAACCCCCAGCCTCTTCACCATTTGTCATGTACACCAACATACAATAGGAAAACACATTTTCAGACATGCCTCAGCATGCCAGGGATGGGATGGACCCTCACACCCCTCAAACCGATTTGGACAAAATGTGCAAAATGCATGGCTTACTCCATTTATGCAGAAAGACACACACACACACACACACACACACACACACACACACTGAAGTTTAACCTGAAATGTCCTGAATGCTCCGCGTGGGCCGTTTTTCCATGCTTCCAGCTTTATCACATCAATGATTGAGAATTTAAGAGGGTTTGGGTCATATTTATTTATTTATTCTAAACCCTCACGTCTCTCACTTTCCACGCAGGAACTGGGGACTCTTGCATAGCATAGTAGCTGTGACCCCACGTTGGAAGGAGGTATGATCAAAGGCAGCCTGGCCAGACTTGGGAAAACATTTCCACTGAGAATGGACATACTGCCTGTCAAAAGGTTATTCCCACCGCGTTGGGGCAGCAGATCACGTTACCCCAGAGTAACAACATGAAAGGGTAGAATCTGGCCAGAGTCACCCACATACATGTTTTTCTTTCCAACAAGGGCAAATGGGAGACACTGACCTGAACAGAACATCATTCTTATCACTTGAGGGTGGCTGGGGGTGGGAAGGGTGCCTTTCCCTAATCAATACAGCCCCTGAGCCACAGCCACTGTTTAATTCCTTTTATATTTTTCTTTTCATTCAGAAACAGCTCACATTCAGTAAGACTTTTCTGTCTTAAACTTTTTTTTTTTTAAATCCAAGCAATCACAAGCTATATTCTGTGGAAGACAAAATAACTTTGGAGGCGTAAATCTTAATGTCAATGACAGGAAGGCTTTGGTGAACCATTACCATAAATCTGACAAACGCTAATTTGATGGGTGGCTGTATCTGTCTGCTGCGCGGCCAGTCTAGACAGCCTATTGAGAAATCCTAAAACACAACTGTTTGTTCCCTGTAACACCATCTGGATATGGCAATAAGCGCCGACCCAGCGCCATTCACACATGGATCAAAGCACATGCTAATGCTATCATGAAGTCATACACATAAAAAATTCAATCTGAGAACTCGAAGCAATTTTCCTAAGTCTTCAGTGAAGAAACCCCAGACTTAGTGTGACTCAAGCTAAGTGCATGAAGGGGGGAGAGGGGGGAAAAAAGGAACCGAATATTTAATGAGCTTGGGCTTCCCGAGGAATGTGAGGCCACCCATTGTATTGGAAAAGGCTCATGTCACACTTCAGTCATGGTACCCGTCAGGGTGCCCCTTTACAAAAATTGATCTGAGGACCTTTGTAATTACCTGTTTCAGCCGGGGAGGGGTGGGGGGGGGGGGGCACGGCGGATTCATGACAAGAAATAAAAGAAGGGATCCAAGGTGTAAATCTAACATTATATTACATTGGTCTGAACTGGCAGAAATGTTCAATATTGCACACAATATTAAAAACCTTTCTCATTAAACAGTACTGTGGCATTAGATCAAAGAATCAAGGGCCTCCTATTGAACTCCTTTAAATATTACAAACATAAGAGCAAGTCTGGCTGTGCATAAAATAGAAACAAAGCCAATTTTTTTTTTTTTTTTGTCCACCCTCATCCTATATAGCTGGCTGGAGAGAAACACCGCTTGAGAAATCTCCTTGCTAGTCAAATGGGAAGAATCCTGAGTTGGCCCAAGGTACTCCACAAGGCAGAAATGAATACGGGTCTTTAGGAATTCTTCACTCTGACAGGAAATTTTTGGGCAATATCTTACTCCTTCGAAACTTTAAGCTACCCTTTCAAAATGCATCACTCAACAGCACCACATCAATTGCAAAGCTACAAGCACTGTTTAATCCTCACCACCCTGTGAACCAAACTTCCCAGGGAGGTAGGAAGTTCTCCCTACACCCAGCGCTTGGCTCCACTGTGAACCACTACAAGAAACTGGTTTATTTGCTTCTTGGCTGGCTCATATCTGATGGAAGAAGACAACTAACACAATCTTATGAATGTGCTACTAGTACACTCATCTGTTTGCTGGGAAACACTAAATAGATCACATCCCTAGTTTTCATACCTACTAAGTGTAAGCTACACAAATGCCCACCAATATATTTTATGACCGTAATAATAGCTGTTTCTCCATCACATATATAGGTATATGGGCATGTACACACACACATACACCACAAATAATTTTTTTAAATGTATTAATCAGGCCATGGGGTTAAAATGATAATGACAAAACCGGTAGGGAATTATATGCCCTATCTAATCATGGCTTATGTTACAAATTTCAAGGTTATATGGTGGTTAAGACTCCTGGAATATCCATACAAGTTAAGCAAAAGATGGTAACTGAAACAGGGCTTTTAAAACACTTAGCAGCACACAGATGTTTGTGCTCTTTCTCTCTACCTGCTAAAGCCTTTAAAGGTAATAAAGAATAAAACATTACAGTCCAGTTTTTAAAATGTCAAACTAAGGAAAAAAAAAAAGCTCAAGTATATAATTAGTTATTTTACCATTCTAGATACAAATTCAGTAAAGAGAAAATGAAAGGTAAACAGTTAAGCGACAGTTCTTCTAAAATTCAGTTCAATTTGAAAGACTTCTCACCAAGTATTTCACAGAATATATTTATCTTCTTCTCAAATGGAATATTAGTAGCAATGCTTTTGTTTCTTAAAAAGGAAAAACCACCAATTTCACACTCCCATCGTATGAAATTGTCCCTAGAAAGATCTTAAAATCTTAAAAATTCAGGAAACATACTCTGCCAACCAACCATCCAAGTTTTCGTGTAAATGATTTTTATATATTCTTATTTTATGTTCAACCTAAAATACAGAGTTAATTATTATTACATATTATGAAATAATCTGGATCACAAAGAAAAACAGAACAGCCTTTTTTTTTTTCCTGTACTACAGGTTTCCATAAAGGGACTGCAAAGAAACTTCAAGAAGGTTAATTTACCCATCCCCAAAGATAGCCTTATTCCCTGAACTTCCAAATAAATAAACTGTAAAGATATTTGCTATTTTGGTATACAAGTTAGTTAATACACACCAAGACATCTTAACAGGATTAAAAATATTTCATTTGCAAAGCATATGTGCAGACCCATAGGCATAAAAAGAAGTAACATTTACACACAAATGCACATCTCAGATGATCCACCATAATGATCAGATGTTACCCTAGATAGAATTAAGGGAAAACAGTTGAGACAAAATAAGTGAGAAATCATAATCATGCTTGTTAACCATTTTATACAGTTATATAGACTTTTTACAAATATAGTTTAAAACTTTTATGCCGTTCCCCATGTTGGACTGACTACAACTGATAATCATGTTGTCTAGCAGTAATGGCTTTCTTTCAGGCTGTGGCTATAATTCTGTAAGTTTAAAAAGGGGAAAAAATCACCCAAACATTGCTTAATGTAGCTAATCAGGCTTTTTCAAAATTAGGATGGGGATTCAATGTCAGGCAGCATTTGGAGGAATTTAGAAATGTTGTAGTGGAACAGTACTGCCATCCACTGGCAACTGCTGAACAGTGCCTGCCGAGTATCTCCAAAGACAGCCTCCCATCACGGCTGACCAAAGCCTTCAGTTCACTTTGCAAAGGGAACCAAAAAAGAATACGCAAGTGTCAGATGGCTCAGAGTTTTGCCTGACTTTCTAAGAAGGTAGCCTCTTTTTCTTAACACGTACACACCAGTATTTTTTATTATTTTTGATAATCTTAAATGTAGTGACCCACAGACTAAACTATAACCTAGTAGTGAATATCCATCCAGCCAAGAAAACAGTAATGAGTGGAATGCTCATGGCTCCTACAGATAATTCTTTTTACCGCCACAAAAATATTATAGTCTCATTCCGCATAAGGGATACATCTTCTGAAGAATGTAGATCACAAACCAGCATAGGCAGGCCTAGATGTCACCATTCATATGTCAATCATAAAAGCGTTCCATATTACTATCCCTGTATTTGGTATTTGGGGTCACTGTGGATCCCAGTCTGGCTCTGGATTCCTGTGGTACCATTAAAAGCCCCTCTGGGAGGCAGCAATGATGCACATGGAAATCCTGGATTTGGCTGACCTAAATAAAAATCCATGCATATCAGACAAGCCTATAATGACATCACCATCGGCGGAAGAACCTTTGCACACTTTTTTAATGCTCGAAGATACATAGTGGAGGCTTTATACAGGTTCTACCAATTTTTTTGTAGTTCACAAGTATATGTCAAGTGAGAAAATACACAATATGAGGGTTCTTTAAAGTAACTCAGACCTGCATAATGTAACAACTCAAGAGAGGCTAGTTCTGTTCGTGTACAAGGATGCTGCATTCCATTAGCTACATTAGGCTGCTAAAATATCTACAAGTATGGGCTATGGATTTTAACATTTAAGAGAGAAACTGCTACTCCTTTTTTTTTTCTTTTTTAAAGACAGTAATCCGAAAACACAGATTACAGACACAAAACATGTAAGTGACAGATTTTTAAAAGGATTTAAGTCTCCACTAACATAGCCATTTTAGGCCACATAATTGCAGAACTCTAAAGAACCACAAAATAAACCGAAAACCCCAGACATAAAGAGATCCACTTATTAATTAAAAGCAGCTCTCTTGCGCTATTAAAATAAGGTTGGCCATGCATACTTTATTGCTGTCACAGTCTCAGATGAGGCAGTATTCAAAACACATAAAAGTAAAGTTGAATAGTTCTCTATGTAGGGAATGGAGTTAAGTCATGTCTGCTTGCACAAAACTGTTTTGCAAAGAAGCCACATATAGAGGATCAGAGTGGAAGGAAAACAAAAAGGAGTAAAAGCATCAAATCTCAAATTCAATGCTCCTCTTTGGTAGAAACAGTGAGGTGTGCAGCAGACAACAGAAGTTGGACCAAGAAGGTCTAAAACTTTCCCTGTTTAAAAACAGGAACCAGGAACCAAGACAATCTGCAAAAGAAAGAGGCAGGGAGCTCATTTTTAAATTACATATTAATCGAATACAAGCTATTTGGGGGGACCTTTTATAAGCCTAGGTTTTGTTTTTAACCAACATGACATAGACTGCATTGGTTTCTCTGTGAAAAACGGCAATAGTCACAAAAAGAAAAAGAGTGGGAGGAGGGAGAGGAATAAAGGAAGATGGGGAAAAAAACAGAATGATAACGGTATCTACTAATATTTCATAACATGATTTTAGGGATTTCAAAAAAAAAAATGACTAAACTCAATTTCTAAAGAATTGACTATTCTTCCAAAGCTATGGGTGACCAGCTAGCAAAAATCAAAAACTTCACACAAAATTAGTCCTTCCATGTTTCATATTAATTTCTGCAGGAAGAGGATAGGTCTCTCCTAGAGGAACAGCCACCTTTCTTTGTAGTGCCCTCATTGAATAGTCGAAGCATCCCAAAATTATTTATGATCTTTAACAGTATGGGAAGAAATTCCTGTAATAGATTATAAAAACAAAACACAACCGCGTTATTTTATGGAGTACTAATAACCATGTAACTACTCCAACTGTATGGTAACTGCCATGTAATTACAATGCCTAGTTATTTATGTCTCTCAGATTATATGGTACTAAAGCAAGTTACCTGTTACCATACGTAGACATTTGTGGTCAGCAGGTGTGGAAAACAGTTTGCTACAAAGGTTAAAATTGGCTTCAAAATTGATCTAGCATATGAACATGATTATCTTCCCCTCTCCTCCATTTTGTTTGTTTTTGCTATAGATGAAAGAAGGAAACATAGAAGCTTCCACAGGAGATATATAGCTTTTCAGAGTTGATGGTTTATCTAAGTGGAATCTGCTACTGAACTTTATTCAGCTGCCTTCCACCCATCCACCCAAGCGTGTTCTCACTTAAGTTTCTGTTTGACATGTTTCATTACTTTGAAATATTCTGGCATGGAACTCAGATTACCAGTGGCCTTAGGTCAGAAACTTTCTTCTTTCTTAATTTTTAAATACAGTAATCAGTACCTTAACCCCCATCCCATATTGCGAGGCACTCTAGGTAGTAGGAGACCTTAAAAAGCAAAGATTTGGGAACTCTGCTGCTTCTATTTTGCCACATGTTTACTAGTGGGGTTAAATGGGGCTTATTCTGTAATCACACAAAAGAGTAAACCCCATTTACTTTCCCTCTGAAATTAGCAACAGACTCTAACAAGATATAAGAAACAATGCACATCATGTCATTTATTATTCTTTGTTTAGTTTGGGGGAACTCATGTTGGCCAATAAGCTGTGCTGTCTGCCTGAATCAACTGCGCTACTTTGGTGAGACCCACAGAACTGACTCCAGCCTCAGCTCCAAGATTGAGAAGTCCTAGGAGTAAAATCATAGTACTTGTCTTTTTTTTTTTTTCTTTAATTCTGAGTAAGACTCCAGAATTGAGAGTAGTAAAAAAAAGTGTTCTCCCTCAGCACTGCCCCCCAAAATTTGACATTGTCTTGCTGCTCAAACTCTAATTTATCTCCCCAAATTGCTTCACCATATGGAAGGAAATAATCACTACCTTTTATCTGCATATCGTATCAGTCTGGGCATCTATGAGAATTGTGTGTTCCCTTTTCATTTTCTTGTTTAGTGAGGTTAAGACCCAAAATATGCACCTCAAGAGCTGTGGTACGTGGGTCAGAAGACAAGCATTACAAAAATGAAATGATTTTATAATGACTTTGCTTTAATAGGGGTTTTACACAGGGGGTTTCCTGGGAAGATGTCCAGGCAAACAGTGTCCAAAGCCCAGAATGAAGGGAAAATTCACCTTGATGCAACATAGTTGAAGAGGGATTTGCTGATTTGTCATTTTAAATGAAACACAAACTTCAATTCCAGCTCAGTTAGAAGAGCATTCCTTTGTCCTATTTCAGCAATCTTTCTTTCGAATCTTACGACTGAAGAACTACTCAAAAAGCGGGCATGTGTATACACCCTCCGCATCCCCCTCCACATATAAATACACACACACACACACACACACACACACACATTTGTCTTCAAACAAGGGTTAATATGAGCCTAGCTGGCTTAAGAGAAAATATATCTAAAACAATCCCACTCTTCTTAAGCATGAATTTCACACAAAGAACTAGATATAAACAAACCACATTTAATAAGAAGTCTCTGACAAGCTTACAACAGGACACCCCCAAAAGTCATGGAGGCCCAAATAAGTAATTTTTATGTTATTTGGCCAGAAACACACGTGTGTGTGTACACATGCCTCCTCAGTAATGGTTTTTGTTTAGAAGTTTGGAACAGTTCTGAACAATGAAAAGGCAGGAGAAATTCAAGGGACTTGGAAAATACTCCTCCTGCGCCAAGTAAGTGTAAACAAAATAAAATCTAAAAGCAAATTTTACATACTAACGGATGGGAAGTAAACACAAACCCAGTGGAACTGAAAGCTCAATCCTGAAAGGATAAGTAAGCAAGTTTCTCTTGAACCCAAATGATTCTCACATTTCTGAGAAGCACCATTCAGTTACTTGAGGTGTCCTGTGGACAAAAACTTAAAGAGACAGCACAATTAGGTCAGTTCCTTGGTATTTTATTGGGGAAAAAGGGCGGGGGGGATACTGATTATTTTCACCTATAAAATTTAGGAAGAGAGAGTATGGCAAAGGAGGGGCACCATGCTTCAAAAAAAATCTCCCAAACCCTGAAATCTGAAGTCCAGCTTATAAACGATTTGGTGGGCTCACCTCATAAAAAACAAGACAAAACCCAAAAGTATTAAAGCCACCAATTTGGACACTATAGTGCTTTTTCTACCAAAGTCATCATGGTGTTCTAGGAGCTTCTCATCTAAGTTAACACTGACACTACCGGTTGGCAATAAATCAAAGCTCTGCTTCTCTTACAAGCACATAAAATCATCACCTTAAAAGGTATTAAAGTATTGGTACTGTTCAAAGGTAAGGAATGGGAGTTGGAAGGAGCAGGGATAGATATTCCTTCTTTCTACCTTCCACCAAATGCTTTCTTATTTTCCCAAAGAAGGGGATCAGTAAGAACCTTTTCATCTACCTATTGGGATAAAATTGGAAGGTATTAGTGAAAAATGAGAAAATCCTTCCCGTTCTTTTACTTCAAGGACTGGCCTATAATTCACGAAAGGAGACATGTCATTTGGGAGTGAGGCTGGGCCTTGAAATTATCATGCACCATATTATCTAAAGACAGTTGGATATGACAATAAAGAGGCTTCATTATTTTACATTAGAACAGTAAACCATCCTCCCATCATTGCTTGAAACTACCACATTTTTTAATTACTTAAAAAAAATTTTTTTAATGATTTAAGATTTGTGTGTGTGTGTGTGAGAGAGAGAGAGAGAGCATGTGCACACAAGTGAGAAAGGGAAAGAGAATCTCAAGTAGATTCCTTGCTGAGTGTGGAGCTTGACTCAGGGCTCAACCCCAGGACCCTGAGATCATGACCTGAGCTGAAATCAAGAGTCAGACAGATGCTTAACCAACTATACCACCCAAGCACCCCCATTTAAAAATTTTATATTCAAATAGCTTGGTTAAAAAGGCCCTATTGGTTATGTTTATGTTAGGATTAAAAATCAAAATTCTTAGTATTTTCAATACTTTAATGGTACCTTGCTTGAGGCATTTGAGAGTTCATTCACACAAGGTAGGCATGGGAGGCTGAATCTTAATCCCATTCTAAAACTCTTACATAAGAAACTCCAGTTACTAGTAATTGATAGGAACTTATTTAGACCAGTTGGCACAGACTTCCATTTCTTAGATTTTTGGGGCTTTCAGAAATAAACTTGCTGAACTGCATTACCTAAATGTGGAAAATACAGACTTGATCCATTTTAAGGTCTCAACATTGACCTGAGAAATTACATACAAACAAAACACCCATTTAATTGCAACACAGTCTTTTCAAAAAATTTATTATCTAAGGAGGCAATAGATCTAGATTACAAACTTGACACCAGGCAAAATGGATCAAGTGCTAAGACTGAGAATAAATAGCAACTCTGACAGCACAGGGGACAACGAGAGCTTCCCTGGCTTGGAGAATTGGAGGCATTTCAGGAGGAGGTTAGCAGAATGCTGTTGCATTTGCACAGTGCCTTGAATGTTTGGGTGCATTCTGAACAAAGAGCAAAGCTTAAGTAGAAGTAATGAATAAAAATTCAGGGCAGAGTCCAGAAACAGATGTGGCCAGAGTTTAAGTTATACCAGGATAAAGTATGCTTGTGGCAATGCAATGAGGAGACACAATGACCATTACGTTTTGGGACGGCCATTATGTTTTAGGAAGCTTCATCTCAGCAGAGTGGAGTTAAAAGGTGATCGCAAGGGGGCCAGGGCCAAGTGTCCAAGCCTGAGGAGATGTGGCTGAACTCCAATGGCAGCAGGAGGAATGCACTGTGGCAATCCCCCACAATGGAAGGACCTGCCATTGCATTGGATGACCATATGAAGAGGGGTGAGACAAGAATGACAGCAAAGTGGCATTGCAATTGACTAAGGCAAAGGACATAGAGTTGAAAGATTAAAGAATGAAAAGGAGTTTAATTGTGAAGAATATGAATTTGAGGGGCCAGTGGCTCATACACATACACAGAGCCAAGGGGCAGAACAAGAGATTAACTGCTTGATGGACTGATTTCACATCTGCCACTATCCAAAACAATTTCAAATGGTTTGAACATGGGAATGCAGGCAATTAAATGGAAACAATATAAATGGCTGTAATTTGGCATCTGGGCTCAGCAGTTAGAGATTAGATTGTGAAACTCAAGAGGAATCTAGAGACTGAAATTGAAAACTTGGACATCAGTGTAAAAAGGATAGTTGTCACCGCCCCTTGAGAGTAGGAGGGGTGAGGAGAGGAGGGAAGGATTTTTTTTTCTTTTTTCCTTTTTTAACTTTATAATATGCTTTCATTTGTATTTTTTATCAAACACATAGTACTTCTTCAAGTCAGTATTTTTTAAAGATAAAAATGCAAGGAGACTGAAGCCACAGTAGTAGATGGTATCAGACATTTACTCCTCAAATATTTAATGGATATTTAATATTTATGAGGACTAGGCTAGGTAGGGTGTAAAACAGAAAGGTAAGCCCCACCTGAGCTCTGTGAGAGTCCCACAGGAAAAGCAAAGGCATTGGAATCAAACAGGATTCAAACCTCTGCTCTTTCACAGACTAATATAGACAAGAGTCTCTTAAATTTTCTCAAGTTTAACTGCTCTCTTCTAGAAATGTGACTGAAAAAAAAAAACTTCACATGATTGTTGTAAAGGTCAGGAAAGTCGGTACAGTTAGAAAGTACCCGAGGGACAGCATTTTGCACACATTAGTTGCTCAGTTAAGATTCCCTAAAAGTCAATTATTCTGCCAAGCTGGGGAAACTCAAAATTTAAGAGTCAAGCAGACTAAAAAAAAAAGACTGGAAAGGATGTGGTTAGAGACTGCAGGTGAAAGAAGAAGGTATCAAGGGAAGAAAGAAACCAAGGAAGAAAAAGTTTTCTTTCATCCACTCAAGAGAAATTAACCATCTGAGATGTGCTGGACTGGACAACTGTTGAAGGTGGGAGAGAGGCTGACAAGTATTCTCTGGCAACTAGGAAAATGATCCTTGAAGACTTGAGAAAACAGATCCAGTGAAGCAGGAAAGGATGCCACTTGGCAAGAGGGCTGAGGTGGAGAAGGGAGAAGAGGAGGTCTCCTGAGAAATTTGTAACCTAGGGGGTCAGAGGCTCTTGTAAAATTAAGGCATCAGCATAGTTAAGTGTTTCATGAATGAAGGAAGGAGAGTTTCTGGAAAGAGTGAAGACCAGGAAGAGAGGGCGGGGTTAACTGTGAGGTCCTGTAGGAGATGCATGGGTACCCAAGGAGAGAGGCTGACCTGAAAGGAGTAAGGACACACAGTCAGGAAAAGGTGAGAAATGTGTGGAAAAATGTGGATAAAGTGACTTATAAACAAGGGCTGAGGAAATTCCATTGGACCAACATCCATTCTAGAAGCTTTTGGCCCAGGAATGGGATTTCCCCCACCCAAGGGCCTGGTAGGTAGAAATAGAGGTGGGAAAGCGACTGGGAAAGGACAGAACAGAGGTAGAGAAAAAGTTAGAAGGGGGACACCTGGGTGGCTCAGCAGTTGAGCGTCTGCCTTTGGCTCAGGACATGATCCCAGAGTCTGGGATCAAGTCCCACATTGGGCTCCTTGCGGGGAGCCTGTTTCTCCCTCTTGCTGTGTTTCTGTCTCTGTGAGTCTCTCATGAATAAATAAACAAAATCTTTACAAAATAAATAAATAAAAAGTTAGAAGGGCAAGGGTATATGTCAATTACACCTTGGGGGTGGGGGCGGCTACAGATATAAAAGGGGGGCGGATCAAGGGATTCCAGGCACGCCAGTGAGCAAACAGCTGAGATGGTACACTCTAGAGTTCAGGCCTGAAAGAGCAGGCAAGAGAAGAGTGGGGACAGATAGAAGAAAGGGACAAATGACCATTCACTAGATTGACTATGAAGAACAGGTGGGTTTAGAGGCAGTAAAGGACTGGAGAAGTAAAATAACAGGATGTTGTGAACAAGGGGCAAGCTCAGAATTCAGACCCTTAGGAATGAGACGAGTCCAGGGCACACAAGGGCAGAAGCTGGCAGATTAAGAGGAATGGAGATGTTCTGAGGATGCAGAGGCCAGGCATCATCCAGTCATGAAAGTAGGAGGAGAGGTTACCTACAATGCTAGAAGACCAACTAGGGCCAAGAAAAAGAACCTTGAAACAGTCAGAGGAGGAGACAACAGAAGAAACAGATGTAAAATTTTCTGAATAGAATTTAAAAAACTATTTAAAATTGTTCTTCTAGATACCACTTTTGTCTGTTTGAAGGTTTTTGTTTTGTTTTGTTTTTAAAGTTAATGTGAATGAACTCTAATTCAAATCAAAGCCACATCAGGGAAAGTCATTCATATGCCTTCAACTGAAAGGAGACATTTAAGGAATCCAAACTTTTTCCTTCTACACCACAACCCATCTCAATGACATGGCAAGAGTGCTCACAGCAACAGAGTGAAAGAACACGGACTCTGTCAGCACTTGAGATCAAGTCACCTGAGCTCATCCTCTCCTTCACACACTGGAGAAGAGGGAAGAGAATAATAGGATCCTCGTGGCTTCCTAAAGTCAAGATGTCTTCACACATCATCCCACCTCCAATAAGATGGCATGACTAACACAGACCTCATCTCCATTGTGTTGACACAATTCTTCCACATCTACTATGTCTCTTAGTCCTCATAGGTGCTCTGGGAGGCCAGTATGGCTATGAGCATATTTGTAAGGGAGGCTTCTGGGGCTCAAAGACTTGCTCGAAGTTACTGAGTCTTCCAGAATCCAGCACTTTCCACTCAATCAGGCTGCCTCAAGTCACTCAAGGGCCCAGATGGATGAGGGAGAGTTCAGGGGAACAAACAGAAGAGCAATCCCCTCAGCATGATGGCCTCCACCTTTCATGCCCATGTAAATAGGGGAGGTGGACAGAGAGAGGTCTGCTGTGCCCTATAAATCTTGGGTGCCAGGTGTCACCCTCTCCTCCTGAAGCACGACAACAGAGGCCTGAATGCTCTAAGGTCACTCTCAAGGACACATGAGGCAGCTATAGGCAATAGAAGCTTCATCAAGTACTCCTCAGGGATACATCACTTCAGACACCTTCTACGGAGAGTGCACAAACAACCGTCAACGTGCTCACGTCAGCGAGAAGACAAGAAAACCCAGCATCAACACAGAAATCTAGGATAACAGCATCACCACTTCAAAGCTGTAGGTGCAAAACACGGAAAAGTGGTCCCTGGGTGTGCTAGAAGGAGAAGGAGATAAACTTTTCCTCAGAGTAATACTTTTCTGAGAAGCGACCCAGCCAGAAGCAGGAGATGGGGGGCGGGAGGGGTTGCTATGAAAAGCAAATCACAACATCTTCTCAAATCAAGAGACAGACAAGACAGAGGTAGAGAGGTGAACTTGGGACCCACAGATCTCTAGAGCCAGAGACCCATGTAATTTTCTCTTACATGAGAACCAGCACAAAAGAAATTATCAGTGAGCTCATTCCTAAAGGGCATCTGGTTCCAAACACATCTGCTTCTAGTCTCTGCTTCATACCATCTTTGAACCCTATCTAAAAAAAAATTCAAAAAAAAAAAAAAAAAAAAAGAGAAAGAAAAAATATCCACAGAAAGCCAGCCCTGTGTTGGCAAACCATATTGTGACCGGACAAATTCTATCACAGAACACACAATCTGGCAAGGTTACACTATTGATCTACAGAAGTGTTGATCTCGAACCATAACTGAATTCTGCACAAAGCAGAGGATTGAGTGTGTTCAATATTCAGTGTTAGTTTAAATAGGTTCATTTACTATTAACACGTGCACAGGCAAATCTCATCTTTTGTGAATAGTAAAAAAGATGGTGGGCAGACAGGCTAAGGCACTGTGTATGCAGAAGTGTCTTAGCAGATGAGGCTCACACAACTCTGATTACCCTAAAAACCAGTGAATTGCACACTTTTATGAGTAAATTGGATGGTAGATGAATAATTTTAAAAAATTATATCCCCAGAGATGCAAGTTTATCTCTCAAACACAATCTTTTTCAGCAGTATTTTTTTTTTTGTTTCATTTTAATTTTCTAGAAAATGCCACTTTCCCATTCCTCTCTGTGTCCTAACTTCAGAATTCATCTTTCCCTTTGGGTTGACTGTTTGGGACGCGTGGTTTCCTCTGCAGGCTAACATCCGGGTGTTGTCTCTCAGCTCTGCTTGCTCTCATATAGATCTGGAAAACCTCTCACCTTTATGCACCCACTGTTATGAGTATTATTTTACATATTTATAAACACAGTTTGAAATAATAAATAAAATAAATAAATAAACACAGTTTGAGGAAAGTGATCCATTTAAATTTCCTTTTCCAATATTCACACTGTGACTTATTAGAAATTGAACATCCAGCTTCTGTCCAGTGAATTCTTATTAAATTGTAATTTGTCCTCCTAACCGGTAGATATTTCCACTTTCTGGTGATAATTCCAGCTTTGCTTCCATCAATGAAAGGGACTAGAGCAAGAATATGTGTAATTAGGGGCAGCCCGGGTGGCTCAGTGGTTTAGCGCCACCTTCAGCCCAGCCTGATCCTGGAGACCCAGGATCCAGTCCCATATGGGGCTCCCTGCGTGGAGCCTGCTTCTCTCCCTCTGCCTGTGTCTCTGCCTCTCTCTCTATGTCTCTCATGAATAAATAAATAAAATCTTAAAAAAAAAAAGAATATGTGTAATTAGAAAGTTATCACATGGGTGTTTGGAGAAGAACTTGAAACTAAAACACAGAATCAGGACTAGTTAAAACTTTAACCTTGTTGAGAGAGAGGGGAGAAAAACAGAAACCATACTCATCCTGACAGAGAATGTCAATGAAGAGGGAGTTAGGCAGGGACCAGAGAACTGAAAAGGCAAGGACACTTGGGCGACAAATGACTTAGGTGCAGGGACCTGGGGAGCACTCTGAGGAAGGGCTCTGCTGAGCTGCTGCTGGTCCCTCAGCAGCTTGGAGGAGTAGCCCTGGGGAGCTGGGAGCAGTCTGATGAAGGGCTCTGCTGAGCTATTGCTGGTCCTCAGCAGCCTGGAGGAGCAGCTCCGGGGAGCTGGGAGTACTCTGAGGAAGGGCTCTACTGAGCTGCTGCCGGTCCCTCAGCAGCCTGGAGCAACCCCGGGGAGCTGGGGAGCAGACATCTGAAAAGGGGGTCCTGCCCTGCTAGCTGGGGACAAGACTTCTGATAGGGTATATGACAGCTAGTTCTAGAAGCATGTTAAACCAACTACTGCTGCTAAGGGAAAGGGCCACTGCTGGGGTGATGGCGTCAACAGGAAGAAAACAGGAAGGAGGAACAAATCCCTCCTGCTACAGGAAGGAGGAAAAAATCCCTCCTGCTACCGTGGAGCACCTGGCAGGGAGAAGTGCCGCTCCATCTAGAAAGGTAGATGTGGGGCTAAGACACAAGAGCCTGATTAACTGAACAGCTCAGAACTAGAAGAATGATGCATTCCTGATACCCAGGGCAAGCTCCCATGTTCAGGGTCCCTTAAGACCGCAGGGACTCTACCCCAAGACAACGACATAAGAGAAAGTCAGTGAAGGAGATATCAGGTGTCATTCTCACCTCTTTCATTACCGTATCTTAATTTTTTTTTAAATCAGGTTTTACAATAAAAACTTACAGGTATCAGAAATAGTTCTAACCTCTTCTAGAAGTTGTTCATTTGTTCATTCTCTTCCCCCAGCCCATGTAAATACCAATGATGCAACTTTCACTTTAGTGGTAAGAAAACTATCCCCATTTAATGAATTTTTAGAATTAGATAACTAATGTTCACAGATCCCATTTTAAGGATTCTAAGACCTCTTCAATTAGAGGTCTGTTTTCTTGATTCCCTCATCTCCTTGAAACAAACTGCATCTTAGAAAAAGGATGCCGCAGTATTAATTTAAAATCACCAAATACACCACCACCTAAAAATAACTTTACTCTGGGGAAAAGCATTTCAAGATATTTGTGAAGGGCTTTTTCTATTTTGTGGGGGAGGAGGTGAGGTTGAGACAGGGAGGGCATGTGTGACACTCTTGACAAGCCCCTCTTGTCACCTTGGTTGTCAGTGAGCACACAGATATTTTCTTACTTTTCATTGCTCTAATGAGTTGTCTCAATTCATTAAACATTCCTTGAGCTGTTGGGCAAGACTTCAACCACGGTGACACATCTTTTAGACTCAACCACCTAACTATGGCCTTTCTAGAAAAAAATCCTTGGGCAGCAACAAAAATCCATCATCAGCTAAGGAACTCAAGCCATAATAGGATCTCTTTAAATAGGTTTGCCTTTCCATTCTTTAGTATTTTTTTTCCCTGCCAGCTACAACATGCAGGACAGGAACATCCCAAATATTTGACTGAGTGTGCCTGCCCCCTGGTGGGTGGCAGGGTGAAGGACACTCTGTAGGAGATCCTCGGATACATCCAACAGACTCTGAGACAGTGAATTAAGAAGTGATGGGAGAAAGTTCATAAATAAAAAATCCTAATGGTGAAACATGAAGACCTACAAAATAGAAGGAAACATAATAAAAAATTAAAAATATACAAGACAATTTTAGGCACAAAGCACCCAGATCTTGTCTTGAGATATACTGACCTGGGTCCTTCATGCTGAATTATTAACTACTACTGTGTCAGGTGTCTATGTGGACCTACTCTTATCTTTGATAATTAAATCACAATCTTCAGGATAGAATCCAGGCACTGGTATTTTTTTTAAAGCTTCCAGGTGATTCCCATGTGCAGCCTGGGTTCAGAACCACCAGTCTAAGACAAGGTTTCTAAGGATGTATTCAAAAGCCATATGGATCAGAATCTGACTCTGAACTTGGCCCACAAAATCATCCCTTCTATCCCTACGTGTGAGCCCTATAACCGGCATTTTCTCAACCTTCCCAAGGAATTATTCAGCAACTTACACTGTGGAACCTGTTACACAGAATGGGTTAGGGCTAGGTAACTCCTAGTGGTAAAGATACAAGTTGCTCAAGACAAAGAAACTTTGGAAACTCATGCCTCTCCTGAGTAGGGTCCAGGGCCACATTAACAAAGATCTAATAGAAGGAGTAGACTTCAGGACAAGCCAGACAGACTCAACAGAACAGGTAGGAAAGCATCCACCCATGCCTAGGAGGAGCTATTTAGAAGAGATTTTCTCTTAGTGGGAAGCCCTCTCTAATCCAACCTCTTTTAATCTTCCATATCCTACTCCTTCAGTGAGACAGGAGATGTAAAGCGGTACTAGCAGTTTCATTTTTCAGTAACTTATCCTTGGGAAATAATTATTTGAAAAATATACTCCCTTGGGGCACTTTTGGAAAATACCAAAATGGTCTGATCCCCTCCTGCCCCACCCCCCCCAACACACACATACACAAAGTAAAACAGGCATCCAGGCCCTCCCTCTTAGAATAGCCTTGGGGGAAGAAGAAGAAAAAAAAAAAGAATAGCCTTGGGAAAAAAAATCCATGGAGTAGAGAGGGGGTTAGACTGGAGTATAGAACTTCTAAAGCCAAATGGGTTGAGAGGCTTAACAAAAGACTAAGGGCGCTGGATGGTGTCCATCAATCCCTTGCACTGAAAGAGCTCTAGGATGTTGTCCTAGATTTGCCCCTTGGAAATATCCTAGTGATATTTGGTCAAGATTTATAAAAGCCAAGGGTTGGATAAGCACTATGTAGTAAGTACAGGCCACACATTTTGTAAATGGAACCTCCACTAGGAGGGCTGAATAAATATGAACAGTTTGCATTAGAGAAAAAAACAAAAACCAAGGAGCCTTCCTAACTCCTGACAATCCCTCCTGAATTACTAGATGATTTCAAAATCTCAACCTCACATTCCAATCCAAATCACCCAGCGATGTGTTCTCATTTGCTGGCGGCATACCTGCCAGACATGGTGCTATGTGTTTCCAGTGTGGTCCTCCCACAGCAACCCTGAAGGAGGTGCACTTTACTGGGGAGGAACCAAATCTCAGGTACGTTAGGCAATTTGCCCCACATCCTGCAGCTCTCAAGGGGAGAGAGAAAGCTTAAATCCATTCTCATCTGACCCCAGTGATCATTCCTCCACCCCACAGGGGCTCCCTCTGGCACTCCCTTAACTGGCTCTGATTCTGACCCCATCCTCCCTTTTCCCCACCTCACCATCTGTGCTCTTAGGCCAAGCAGTTGGACACAAGTGTACACATGTGTCCAGAAACGCACCTACCTGCAGGGCAGGCCTGAAAAGCTCCATCTGCAAAGCAGCAACTGGGAGAAAGGGGTAAGGGGGAACCAAGAGGCCTGTGGCGAAGAGAAGTGCGCATGACCCTCCTAAAGGCATTCCAACTCCATTTTCTAAAGTTAGTGCTGTGCTGCTGGCCAGTCAACATTTCTGAGGCAGCTATTTGTACAGCTTTGTTTTCTGTGCTACAGAAAACAAAAAGTGAACTGAAAGAGGACAAAGACACATGCCCTGAAGGGCATTTCCCATCTATCCCATGGACACAGGCACCCAAGATGTCTCAAAACCACCACAAACACAAAGTAACTAAATTTTTTTTTTAAGATTTTATTTATTCAAGTGAAGGGGAATATAAGGGAAGGGAGAAGAAATGTGTGGGAGATATCAGAAAGGGACACAGAACATAAAGACTTCTAACTCTGGGAAATGAACTAGGGGTGGTGGAAGGGGAGGAGGGCGGGGGGTGGGGGTGAATGGGTGACGGGCATGGAGGGGGACACTTGACGGGATGAGCACTGGGTGTTATTCTGTATGTTGGTAAATTGAACACCAATAAAAATTAATTTATAAAAAAAAAAAAAAGATTTTATTTATTCATTCATAGGAGAGACACAAAGACATAGGCAGAGAGAGAAGCAGGCTCCTTGCATGGAGCATGATGCAGGACTCGATCCCAGTACCCCGGATTACGACCTAAGCCAAAGGTAGGTCTCAACCATTGAGCTACCTAGGTGCCCCAAGTTTTTTTCTTAAGATGTTGCCTTCCCAACCAACAAAGCAGCTCCTTCTCTTGACGTTCCTACTTCTCCTGAGGAAATGATCACCTCCCTGCCAGCTGAACTGGGAAATAATGTCAGGGGTCCTCCCTTCCCTGTGTGGTATCACCAAGTCTTCCCTGGGCCCCTGCTCTCTGCCTCTGTGCTACCCTCGTCCAGGCCCTCACTCCCTCGCTAGCACCTTTGCCTCTTCCGTGCTCTCAAGTGGCCAGCATTGTCCCTATTAATTCCTGGGCAATAATTACTCAAGTGCGCCCTGTCCTTTGCAGTTAAGTGCTTTTGCTATATTTTCTTAATTTAGCTTTGAGTGACATTACCGCTTGGTGAGGTAGGCAAGGAAAATACTGTTTCTACTTGACAAGAGATGAAAGAGACATTCAGAAGGTTTAAGTAATTTGGCCACCAGAATAACCCAGCCAACACTATCACTTACCATCAGCATCCTGTCCCTCTCTCGCCTTTCCCCTCACCCTCCCCACCTCCCCACAGCTCCAGAGCTGTGTAAAGCAGCTGCCTAGCGAACATTTCTACCTGGGTACCCCACAGACACATTAAAGGCAACATCTCCCAAACCAAATGTATCCTCTGCTCTTCTGAACTTGTCACTCCTGTGGGTTCTTCAGTTCAGTGAAAAAAAAAATGTCAGCAACCTGAGGTCCTTGACTCTGCATCTTCCTTCACCCACTCATCCAGTCAGTAATTTCTGTCTTCCTAACTATTAAACTACTTCCAGAAACCAGTTTCTCTCAATCCCAGTACCTAGTGCTGCTACCCTGTCTAGCCCACTAAGGTCCCACTCTCTTATCCTCTCACACTCCTCTGCGCACCCCCAGTCCATTCCATTCTGCTTCCTACAACATTTCCAGGTTGCTTATATCACCTCAGTCAACACCAAGCTCTTGTACAAAGCTGACAGGGCCCCTTCCAGTTCTCTGTCACAGCACAGGCTGCTGTCACAGAATACTCCAGACCCTTAGCACTCTGCACTCCAGCCCCACCAAATACCCACTGTGCTGCCTCTTAAACCGCACCTTTGCATGGTTTCCTTACACTCTGGAAACCCACTCCTCTTCCTCCTTCTGTTCCGTTATTAACCCCCTTCCTTTGCTTGACTAACTCCTTCTCGTTCTTGAAGCTTCAGCCTACACAGTCTTAGTTTCCCCAGAAAGTCTGCCCTCACCTACAACCCTGTTCCTTCTCTGGGATTAGAGGTTCCCATTGTGGGCTCCCAGAACACTGACATTTGATTCTATCCCTTACTAGACCTATGGCTCCATGAAGGCAAGTACTGGCACCATCTTGTTCAATGTTGTATCCTTAACATTTACCACCCAGGACACCTTCAGTAAGTATCACTATCCAGTGCCATCCTCAGGAAGGGAGGATGAGAGTAAGCAAGGGATCCTCACTGTTTACAGTAGAAGGTCCAATCCTTAGCTTGGCATTGGAAGCCAAGACCCTGAGGTTCATATTTTAAGGCCTACAAAGAAGAAAGCAGGGTCTGTGTTGCCTTGGGAGTCCTAAAATAGATGAAAAGATAGGCAGAATAGAAACAGGGTGGTGTGGGAAGGGGGGGATGTTCGATTAAAGATGTATGCCCTTCCACCAGGAAAATTGCTTCAAGAGTCTCAGTACCTCTATGTCTGCCCCGCCTTTAAGACACATCCTCTTGTACTCTGATTTCCTTCTCTTCCCCACAAGACCCCACAATTGTAGTCCACTCTCTGGGTCCCTGCTCAGCTCATGCCTGCTCTCCCACCTTAATCAGACACAGTCCTTATTTGCAGTGGCAAACACCCAGTTCTACTCTTTCACCAGCTCAGCCATTTTCAGTGTGCAGGCTCTGGACTCCTGGGGGCTCCCACAGGACCCTTCTAAAGGACATGCAAGGTCAAAACTATTTGCACATCAGTACCAGGACCATACTTAACTTCTTACACTGTGTTGACATTTGCAGTGATGATGCAGAAGCACAAGTGAATAAAACTCCCTGTCCCTTGGCACAAATCAAGGCAAGAACATCAAACTCTAACAGCCATTGTGTTTCTCACTGCCATGCACTGGTAAGAGGTCAGTTTCACTTAAGAATGGCCTTGAAGAAACAGTAAACATTATTGATTTTGTTAAATTCATTAGTCTGTCTTAGACTTTGAAAGGATCTTTTACCCACTCATGATTTATTATTTCTTTTTATTAGTGTCATGCATGTTTTTATTACGTATTTATTACTTATTTTATTACTTTATTATTCTGTATGATAAAATGAGAAATACACATGCAGCATTTTTGCTGTACACCAAAGCATGAGGAATGTCTCAAGGAAAAGTATGTATCAACTGACCTAGCACCTTTTCTCACAGAACACTACTGTGACCTGAAAGAATGACTAACAGGCAAACTACTATTATACAAACTTGGGTATTTTATAAATATTTTCTCAAAAATAAATGAGATGAGCCAGTCAACTCAAGAAAAACTAAGCATTTGTTACAAGTGATAAAATCTAAATTTTCAAATGAAAATAAATTTTTGGAAAACCTGTACTTGCCATCATGAACCTTATGAAAAGACCTTTCTGAAAAGACTAATAGTGATATCAACAAATACAATTTTTCTTATATTGTGTCAACATTTGGAAGATTAGCATAACTAAATGAGCCAATATTTTCCAAGATCAATAGTTGTTAAAAAACCATGCATGAGTAAAGATCCTTTCAAAACCCAAGACAGACCTATGGATTTTTAACAAAACAGACTAAGTTTCCAGATATGGTTTCAGATTCCACACTGTAACTAACCTTTAGGAAAGGGCCACTTGAAAGTTAGTGTAGAGCCATGGAATAATCCTCAGTTATTAGAAAAGGCTATCAAAATAATCCTACCTTTTCCAACTTCATTTCTGCAAGGGGCTGAATTTTCTTCACATACTTCACCCAAAGCAAAACACAGCAGAACATAAATGCAGAAGCAGATATGAGAATCTACCTGTCTTCTATTAAGCTAGACATCAAGGAGATATTTTTTTTATTTTAAGATTTTATTTATTTATTCATAGAGACAGAGAGAGAGAGAGAGGCAGAGATACAGGAGGAGGGAGAAGCAGGCACCATGCCGGGAGCCTGACGTGGGACTCGATCCCAGGACTCCAGGATCGCGCCCTGGGCCAAAGGCAGGCGCCAAACCGCCGAACCACCCAGGAATCCCTAGAAAGTATATTTTTCATTGAAAAAATGTTATTCATATAAATGGGCAATAGCTTATTTTCAAGTGAATTAGTAAATATTTTCAAGGTGTCTGTTTTGTTTGCTAATCTATTAAATATTGATAGCTACAACCCACATCAACAAAAGCTCTTTGGGGCCTTCATTTTTAGTAAAGAGACCCTGACACCAAAATGTTTGAGAACCACTATACTACCCTATTCAGCCTCAGCTGGTCTTTCAATGCCACATCAAGTCTTAGCTTGCTCATGAAGCTTCCCGAACCATCCCTCACTGACCCCTGCCCGTGTTCCCCTAAAGCATTCAGTGCCAAGCCATTACTTTAAAAGCTATATGCTTTTATATTAATGAGTTGTATTTTATATGATAGACTCTTAGTCTCTGTGTTTAAGAATTTTAGGAATTCACTTTCTAATGGTTAACACAGGCAGCTCCATGGGAAAAAAAAATTATAGGTTTAAACATCTAATCTTGTGTCAAAAAAGAGTAAAATGCACCCTCTAGTGGACACGTAAGCTCAGAACACGAAAGAAATTTGGATTGCCAGAATTCTGGCTGGCCTTATCCCAGATGATTCAGATAATAAAACAGTAATCCATGAGCACAGGAAAATTCTAAACTTTAAATTTTTGATGGCATATTTTAAAAAGACAGTGTGAAACCAAATCTCATTTGAACTTGATCAATAACTAAATGCAAACATAGACCATAAGCCACATTTTTTAAAAAAAATTCATTTATCTGAGAGGGAGAGAGCATAAGCAGGTTGGGGAGGAGCAGAGGGAGAGGGAGAAGCAGGCTCCCCCTGCTGAGCAAGGAGCCTGATGTCAGCCTGGATCCCAGGACCCTAAGACCATGACCTGAGCCAAAGGCAGATGCTTAATCAACTGAGCCACCAGGCGTCCATGAAGTCACAATTCTATGCACTTACTGCAAAGTTGATTATATAACAGATATCCAAAATACTATGTTCAAATATTTTTTAATTAATTATAACTTAACATATTTAGAAACATTAACACTGATGGATAAAACTAGGATTATTAAAATTAGTTCAACTTCCAGATAATTAAATATCCCTTCATTTCACAAACCCAGCATTCCAATGACCTGTCAAAAAATATGAAAAGGGCCTGGTAAAGGATAAGAACCAACATTTGGGGTATATCTTCATATATATGTATATATGTTAAAAGAATTATCTTCATTCTCCTCTAGAAGGACTTAAGAGTACAGAAGTGAGAATGCATGCAACTTTATTCTTCAGTTAATAATCAGTTAATCAGGAAAGATGCCTGAAATAGTTAAGTTTTAAAAATGAAGTTACAGAATAATGGGTGGTATAGACTAATTTATGTTCTTTAAAATGTACACCTATGTTTATGAGCACAGATATATGTTAATAGGTGATAAACTGACATTTTTATAAGAATATGAATTAATGGAAAAAGTAACAGGAGAGCTTTTTACTATATATACTTCTATACCATTTAAATGTTATGAACATTTTTAATTCAGAATAATAAGATGGACATTTTTGTGAATTTATAGGGATAAGTGATTCAAAGCACCTCATGAAACAAAAGAGTTATTTCATCAACTAGGGTAATCAGAAGGTTTAAGTAATAACACACTTGATCTGTTTAGATTTTAAATCACGAGACTATTACTTGGAAAAGGAATTTTTAAAATTCATTCATCAACAGAACACACAGGGTCTGATTCCCTCAATGACGACATAAGCTGTAAGGGTATATACAATCCTCTTGGGATCCCTGGGTGGCGCAGCGGTTTGGCGCCTGCCTTTGGCCCAGGGCGCGATCCTGGAGACCCGGGATCGAATCCCACATCAGCTCCCGGTGCATGGAGCCTGCTTCTCCCTCTGCCTGTGTCTCTGCCTCTCTCTCTTTCTCTGTGTGACTATCATAAATAAATAAATAAATAAATAAATACATACATACATACATACATACATACAATCCTCTTGGCTATTTTCCCAAACTCTGGCAGACACAGTAACTCCCTTCCAATTGATAACTGACTCGTTGGTCATGATGTTCCTTTAATAACTCTTTAATTCTATGACCTATGAAGTGCTGAAATGCCAGCCTGGGCATGGCATCATTTCCCAGCTTTGAGTTTTTATAGAGCTAGCCTCAGCTACAGCAGCCTGGTAGACAGTCCTCAGGTGAATAACTGGCATCATTAATCTCAACTCGAAGTGGCAGGGTTGTCGGAAAACAGGAAATTCAGTGGTGTTACCAAACTACAGTCATGAAGGAGCACACAACTCCAATTATAATTTGAGCATCAGGTACAAAATAAAGGATAGGTTTGCTCCAGCAGTAGTTCTTCTCTGAACACACAGTACTTCCAAGGCAGTAACTTACACAGATGGGCAGACTGGACAAGAAGAAATCTGCTGTCAATACTCCTGTGAAATTCTGATCCCTCGTTATGTGCCAGTATTTCACTCTCTCATATATTGACCACTGGATATATCCATCTCAACAAAATTTCTTCTTTTTCTGGGATCTTTCTTTCATTGTGGTAAGTGTACTCTTTAATCCCTATCCCCAGTTTCCCCCACCCACCAGCCAGCCCTCGCCTCTGGTGACCATCAGTTTGTTTTCTACATTTAAGAGCCCATTTCTTGGGGTTTTCTCCCTGCCTTTGCTTGCTTGCTTTGTTTCTTAAATTCCACACGTGAGTGAGATCATATGGTATCTTTGACTTATTTCGCATTATACTCTCTAGCTCTATCCATGTCACTGGACGTAGCACGATTTCATTCTTTTTAATAGCTGAGTAATATTCCATTGTACATATATGCCTTATCTTTATCCATTCTTTTATACACAGATATTTGGGTTGTTTTCATACCTTGGCTATTATAAATGATGCTGTAACAAACATAGGGGCACACAAATTAGTAAATGCCCAATAGTGTGATTCCTGGACCAGAGGGTAGTTCTATTCGTATCTTTTGAGGAACCTCCATACTGTTTTCCACAGTGGCTGCACCAGATTGCATTCTCACCAATAGTGCAAGAGGGTTCCTTTTTCTCCATATCCTTGCTGACACTTGTTGCTTCTTGTGTTGTTGGTTTTAGCCATCCTGACAGGTGTGAAGTGATCTCTCATTGTAGTTTCAATTTGGACTTCCCTAATGATCAGTGATGTTGAACATCTTTTCATGTGTCTGTTGACCATCTGTAGGTCTTCACTGGAGAAATGTTTGTTCATATCTTCTGCCCATATTTTAGTTGGATTATTTGTTTTTTGGGTACTAAGTTGTGTCAGTTCTTTATGTATTTTAAATACTAATCCTCTGTCAGAGAGGTCCTTTGCAAATATCCTCTCATTCAGTAGGCTGCCTTTTAGTTTTGTTGACTGTTTTTTGTGCAGAAATTTTATTTTGATATAGTCACAACTGTTAATTTTTGCTATTATTTTCCCTGCCTCCAGAGACTGATTGGGAAAAATGTCTCTATGGCCAATGTCAGAGACACTACTGTCTTCAAGGAGTTTTATGGTTTCAGGTCTTACATTTAGGTCTTTAATCCATTTTGAGTTTATTTTTGTATATGGTGTAAGAAAATTATGTTGCATGTCTGAAACCAGTATGTTATATATCAATTGTATCTTTTTTTTATTTTATCAATTGTATCTTAATAAAAAGGATTAGAGTGGTTAATATATGAACCATGATTCATTTTTCAATCCTTCCCCAACTGTGTGCAAGTTACATGGGAAACTGCTAGTTTGTAACACTTCCTTACCACTGGTCTGGGGTTCACTATGATGTAAACATTGGTATCCCCAGGTATCAGGCCCAGAGATAAATGAAAATTAACTTTGTTACAGATTTTTCAGCTGTCCTCCTAAGGCACATTCTTAGTACTTTTGAAATTACCTTTCAACTTCTCAACCTGAAATATAAGAATGTCTCTGTAAGTTTTGACATGCCAGCATGCCTTCTTAAAAACATGTTCTGAGGCACTTGGGTGGCTCAGTCAATTAAGCGTCTGACTCTTAGTTTGGGCTCAGGTCACGTTCAGGGGGTCATGGGATTGGGCCCTATATCAGGCGCCACGCTTGGTGCAGAGTGTGCTTGAGATTCTGTCCTTCTCCCTCTGTCCCACCCCCTCTTGGGTGTTTTATATGTTTTAAAATAAATCTAAAAAAAAAAAACAAAAAAGGTCTAACAATGCTGCATTATACATTGAAAAGTGTTAGATGTTCTCACCATGAAAAAACTGTAATTCTGTGAGGGCACGGATACGTTACCTGTGGTAATCATTTCCAATATCCATGAATATCAAGTCACGTTGCAGAACTTATTATAACCAATGTCACATGTTAATTACATCTTAAAGATGGAAAAAATAAAAACATGGAAATTACATGAAATTATGCCAAAATAAGAATAAAGACTGCAAAGTAAGGTGGCCAAGTAAGAACAGGCTTACAAATATGCTCTACATGAAAATAACCAAAGAAATCCAAAAAGTTGCAAAAAATGACAAGGGGGTATGGGTGAGGAAACTAAAGCTAAGGTTGGGGAGATCAGTGAAAAGACCCTGGTGATTGACACAAATTACCTTGGCCAGGAGTGGCATTTATGAAAAGTACAGGAGATTTTGGCACTCCCAATACAAAGGCAGCAAGATTATACAAGCTCTCCTCCACTTGAAGCCTTTTCCTAAGCATTCAGAGATCAAAATACTAAGACTGGGGTCAAAAAAGCAGAGCCACTGCTAACCAGTCTTCCCTGAAGGCTTAACACATAGATACACACAGGGCACACCCCCAACCCTGGAGAAGTGAGATCCCACGTCATGTGAGAGGCAGCTAGCATGTTTTGAGAGCAATGGCAGGCAAGTTACACTTGACTTCACCAGACTTTCGAGGATTCCTCAAACTGCAAAGTGCCCACAAGAGCATGCTGAACCCTTGTGTTTTCCTTAAAATTCTTTCCTTAAATTCTCCTTAAGAGAATTTGGCTGGTCATGGCTCCTCAACTAGAGAACAGTTTCCAGGCTTTTTCTCTGTCAAATGCAACCACACCACGCTAGTTTTGTGAATAGTGGTGATGTTTGCAACCTCCCTGTCACTTGCTTGTAACGAAATCTGTTCTTTGCCTCCCTTTCTACTCTCTTTACTTCTCTAGCAGTAGAGAAGTATCCTACAATATTAAAACATACAATTATCAAAATTAAAGTAGTATGCTGATTGCACATGAGACAGATCAATAAAAACAGAAAAAAGAGAATTGGAGGTGGTCTTCTGCAAAATATGTTGAATATGCGAAGTCTTCAAAACATATTTTTAATCAGCAACAGCCCGTTTCACCTGTGGTTAATATAGCATCTGAAAGAGTGGGAACATGTGGAATATTCAGCAAACGGGACTGAGTGGTGACTAACCAAATGGAGAAAACAAATCAAGTTGTAGTCCAGCTTCCAACTTACTTCCAAATGAAGTCCAATTTGGTCTAAATGTTCAATGTAAAAAACAAAGCAAAACAAAAACACAGTAAACACAGGAGCCCCAGAGGACATAATAATTAAAATAATTACAATAATAACAGTATCTTTATATTCTTAGAGGTATAGAAGAACTTTCTAAGAATGAAAAGAAAGCAACTAGCCCGACGTCCCTGTCGTCGATGTTTACCTACCCTTAACCAAAATAGGAATTTAAGAAGAGGGAACAATGTGGTCGCTAGTTCTTTCAGCCAAGAGTAAAGCCCAGACTCGGGGATAGGTGACCCTCTGTGCCCGAAAAGCACTGCATGTGTCCACTTTCCCAGTACCCAGCACAGCCAGCTCCAAATTCTGAGCCTGAGATATCACCGAAACCTGGTCTTAAAACAAACAACAAAAACAATAACAAGGAATCCAGAAACATTAAGGAAGCCGACAGTGAGTATCCCCTTCCTGACTTCTAAAAGCAGCCGGCAACACAAGACACAAGACTATGAGACACAAAGGATGCCCCAGTCCTCCCATGTTATTCCACCAAAGAATATGTTTCAGGAACTCGGGGCACTAGAATAAGTGGTTATCTCTACAGTAATCTTAAGGTTACACTCTTTGGCAGTTCTGACTCAAGAATTTGACCTTGACATTAAGCCAACTTCATAAACCAACTGTCACTTCAAAAAAACAAGAAAAACCTTGAGTAAAGGTGAAATGTCAAGTGCTTTCCAAATCACCCTCAAATGAAATAGATCATGTTACTATAATAAGGAATACTGTAATCAACACATTTCATGAGCCAAAAAGGTATTCTTAAGAGATAAGAACACTGGACCCAAGATCCACTGAACAGAAGGACTGTCAAAGGCCCTGGGCCTGATGTTTATCTCTGGCAAATGACAAAATTTAAAGATGCAAACGTTAGTCTAACTCATAACAATAATCCTGAAATAAAATATTGCGGTGCTTTTATCAATGGGGAAGTAGGCCATCAATGATTCTTCTAAGATTAGGTGAATCAGAACTCAAATGTTGGTCTTTCAACTCCAAGACCAGAAGCTTTTTGCTCCTTGAGACAGTACCCTCAGTGGTCATTTTGTAACAACATACGAAGACTAGATACACAACTGTTACTGGTAAGAAACAATTATCTTGGGACAGCACAAGGGAAAAAGACTTTTATTAATGCCATTTTTTCTGAGAATTTTTTTCACATCCTATAATCTAGAAGCAACTTGCCTTATCAAAGACATAAAGCTTTGATTTACAAAAATGTTGCATGTACAGTTCAAATATCCCTTCTACAGTAAAATATTGGTAGGATCAGCTGAAAAATTCCCTTTTCTACTCCAAATGTGAGTGCAGCTAAGCTGATATACACGGTAAGAGGACTTATATGGTCAACAATCACCTAAGGAAAAAAGTTCTCAAAGTCCTTGGTTTCTCTGGGATGTAGGGAATCTGACCCTCTGGCAGAGACTGTCAGGGGTTCTGCTATATAAAGTCCTCTCTCCTTCCTTAGTAAGAGAACTGGGTGCATGGCCCTCTGGGTAAAATGCTGCATTTTCCTGTCTCCCTTGTAGTTAAGTAAGACCATGTGATAAACTTCTGAAACATGAGAAGCAAAACTGGGATGAAACTCTAGTTTGTTTCCTTGAAGGAAGAGGACATTCTTCGCCTTCTTTCTTCCCACCATCTGAAACACGGGCAAAATGGATTGTGCTCAAGTAGCCATTTTGGTAAAATGAGGTATAAGCCATGTTTTTGCAGATGAAGCAACAAGATAGAAGGCTGGATCATGGAATATGATGGCCACCAGATTAGCACCCCCCCCCTAGACTATTTACCTCCACTTCTGTTGACAGAAATAACCTAACTTGGTTAAGCTGCTATCCACGGGAGAGAACATAATTCTAACCGATATTGCACCCATGATTCTTACTTTGCAACATACAAACATCTCTATTATCTCAAAAGATGGCATCAAATTACCAAAATTTTAATTTCCCTTAAATCCAAAAATAAATGTTTTCTAAAAGCACATGCATCAAGAATGCAGGAGTCTGTTTCAAGATTACACGGCATCAAAATCCCTACTCTGGAGAATAGTGGGTATACCTCAAGGCTCTAACAACCTTTTCTGTATCCTTTCTACAGTATGTGGAACATTGTACTCTGTTTGTTTAGGAGTTTATCCAGACCACCTCACCTCTCTCTGCTAAATGGACTAGAAACTCTCTGGTTCAGTCAAAGCCCTAATGCCTGGCATAGTGCCAAACACAGTGCAAACACTCAGAAAATGTATTGGAATGATAGGACATGTCAAAGACTGGCCTTAATAACTGATTTGAAATCCTCTCCAAGTACTAGTTAGATATGATACTGAGTTGTGAGTTCACTCTAGTGGTTCCTGATTATAGGCAATGTTTAAAAATGAAAGGCAAATCTCTGGATCCTGCCTGCCCCCAAAATTATTAAATCAGATTCACCTGGGATAGATTCCAGGCACATGTTATGTACACAATAAAACCTCCACAGTTTATGTAACAACTGACATTTTCAAAGAAGGAAGGGAAGGAGAACAGAAGAGTAACTTATACATCCAATGGGTTTTGATGTTACCACAGAGGATTGAGGGAAATGCTGCCCTCTGGAATCAGAGTGCAAAAACTGCCTTTTTGCCTTTTATCAATTTAAATTCTTACTTTGGGGTTGGCTTTCCTGCTCCTATAAAATACTGTGGCCTTTCTGTGTATTCCTCTAAATATAGTCCAACTTCCACCTTTCCTAGTTTCTCCCCTTGATTTTTTTTTCTTACATTACTGAACCACTCTGTTTTGTCAAAGTGTTTTTAAATCCCTCCTTATAGCCTTCTCTTATATATATTTCTAATATAAAAATGCTAACAAGAACACTTGGTTCCCTAAGAATTGTTAAAATTTTAAGATTTTTCACTGAAGACTTCACCTTATAGTTCAAAGCAAGGTTATAAAAATTCTTTAATATTAAAAATTTCATCAATTATTAGTTACCACTCTCAAAACCCTACACTTACAATAAATGCAAACTTTTAAGTGTTTTTTAAAGATATGTTCCATTTTTTATTTTACCCACATAACTAAAATCTGTTTCTTCAATGTTGTCTATAGTCATCTAATATTTTATTGACTTCTTACAGGTCAGAAAGCTTTTATGGTCTTCTTTCTCTACTGCAGGTTATCTGAGGTAGTGTTTTTTTTTTGTTTGTTTGTTTTTGTTTTTGTTTTTTTTTTAGATTTTATTTATTTATTCACGAGAGACACAGGGAGAGAGATAGACGCAGAGACACAGGCAGAGACACAGGCAGAGGGAGAAACAGGCTCCATGCAGCGAGCCCGAAGCAGGACTCCATCCCAGGTCCCCAGGATCACACCCTGGGCTGAAGGCAGCGCTAAACCGCTGAGCCACCCGGGCTGCCCTGAGGTAGTGTTTTAAATATCTGTTAGGAAGTTAGTGTTTTAAAGCATTCTTCTCTGGTGGAAAACATAACTGATTATAACAACACAATAAAGAATTACCAAGCTCAACAGCTAAATGCTGGTCTTTTGGGACAAGCCTTCCTTTCAAGTCAGCAATACTAGTTGGAAACCACCCAGTCCCACCAGTAATCTGATAATATACAGCCACATTAACAGAGTCTTCAAACTTCAGAATTACTGGTGATACTTAAATACTATCAATGATACTCAAAAGTCCCCCAATCCTTAATTATTCTATTCAAACTAAGCCTGTAAGAAATGCAAATCAAAACCACAATGAAATCACCTCACACTAATCAGGATGGCTAGTATCAAAAAGACAGGAAATAATAGATGTTAGTGAGAATATGGAGAACAGGGAATCCTCATGCACTGTTGGGGGGAATATAAATTGGCACAACCATTGAAAAACAGTATGGAGGTTCCTCAAAAAATTAAACATAGAAATATCATATTACCCAGGAATTCCACTACTGGGTATTTACTCAAAGAACACAAACACGCTAACCTGAAAAGATACATGCTCCTCAATGGTTATCACAGCATTTACAATAGCCAAGATATGGAAGGAACCCAAGTGTCTATCCACAGATGGATAAAGAAAATGTGGTGAATATATAGACTATTACTCAGCGATAAAAAAAAAAATGAAATGAAATGTGATCTTGCCATTTGCAACAACATGGATGAACCTAGAGGGTATTATGCTAACTGAAGTAAGTCAGGGAAAGGCAAATACCACGATCTCACTTATATGTTAAGTCTAAAAAATTAAATGAACAAACCAAAACAATCTCTTAAATTCAGAGGACAAACTGGTAGCTGTCAGAGGAGAGGTGGGGGGGGTGGGTTGGGAGAAATAGATAAAGAGGATTAAGAGGTACAAAATTCCAGTCATAAAATAAGTCATGGAGATAAAGACTATATAACATAGGGAGTACAAGTCAGTAATATTGTAATAACATTGTATGGTGACTACACTTATCATGGTGAACATTGAATAATGTACAGAATTATTGAATCACTATGTTGTACACGTGAAACTAATATAACATTGCATGTCAATTATACTTCAATAAAATTCTTTTTCAAAAATAAGCCTGCAAAACTGCAACCATGTCTGGCAAGCTAAATATAATTCATTCAATGGTTATATTAATAAAAAGACCCTACATTATTCAGAATCAAAGAAACGAACTACTCTAGATATTTAGATAGTCTCTCTAAATGTATTTTGCTTGGCTTTATTTCTTCTCATGTAGAATAAAGATAATTATTCTTAAATCACAGGTTGGTTTTTTTCCAAGATCTTTTTCTTTTCTTTTCTTTTTTTTTTTTTTTTTTAATTTCTGACTCTCCAGCCAGCCCTCTCCGGACTCATTTTTTAATTTAGATATAATTAGCACAGTGTTATGTTAGTTTCAGGTGTATAATGATTCAGCAATTCTACACACTACATGGTTTTCATCAGGTGTACTCTTGATTTCCTTTATCAACCTCGCCCTTCCCTCCACTTATGCTCCCCACCAACAACTAGTTTCTCCTCTATTCTAGTCTGTTTTGTCTTTGTATTGTTTCTTAAATTCTGCATATAAGTGAAATTATATGGTATTTGTCTTTCTCTTATTTTACTTGGCATTATGTTTTCTAGAGTCCACTCATGTTACAAATAGCAAGACTACCTTTTTTTTTTATTGCTGAGTAATGTTCCATATTTTATATACACACACACACCATGTCTTTATCTATTGATGATTATTTGGGTTACTTCCAGATCTTGGCTATTCTAAATAATGCTGTGATAAACACGGGGTTCATATATCTTTTGAAATTATTAAGTTCATTTTCTTTGGGTAAATACCCAGTAGTGGAATTACCAGATCATACCATACATAATTCTTTTAATTTTTTGAGGAACCTCTATACTACTTTCCCACAGTGGCTGCATCAATTTACATTTCTACCAACAGTGGAAGGGTTCCTTTCTCTCCATACCCTTGACTAACTTGACTTCATCCCACTGTACAAGTACACACACAGGTATACGACTTTCACAACCCAGGACTTAAGAACAGAACCACTGTTAGTTTTCTCCCTGCCTGCCTGTGTCTTTGAGCCTTGCACACCCCTCCTAGCACTGGAAAGGCTATTCCATTAGTCGGGACCTTATATTCTCACCTGTAATCTTTTTATATAGTAAATGTATTCTGAAAATTGAAACTGAATTACCTCAACTATTATCTTGAACTGTTTTCTGTTATTGAATGTACACCATTTTCTAAAATACAACAGGCCCACAGCCAAAGATACATTCCTCAAAGGTGAATTTCCATTCCCACACCTCTCACGTTTCTCATTCTATCAGTCCTCTACCAATCTCTAAAGGGGGGAAAAATAAATCTGTAAAGAAAAAGTTCAGGCTCATGGTCACAATTATACACACAAACACACATACACACGTATATATGCAATAGCTGGGCCTCCTTCCCTCTAACTGTTCTGCCAACGTTGGTATATGCTCCATTCTCAAGGACATTGCCAAACCCTGATCGGTATGATGTGTTCAGAACACCTAGTCAGGCTGCAGTCCCTTCAGATGTGTTGGGGGGGCGGGGTGCCATGTCACCATATCCCCACCACAAGCCCCTCAAGGTTTTACAGTACAGTGGTAGGGCCAGCGAAAGGTGTGTGCATTTCTTCTTGTGACTCCACTACCACAAGAGGACAGAGTCCTATACCATCAGCCATGTAGCAGAGAGCACAAAGATCCTCTAAATCTTCCTGAGAACACAGCTTCCCATTCTTATCCTTTCTCCCTTTGGGCATTTCTCAGATCCTCCCTTGCTTCTCCATCTGCAAAGATCCTCCTTGGGTCATGCTTAGGACAACTGTACTCAACTCATCTGTCATTTGGGTCGTAGACTTCCCATCTATAATTGACCAACTGATTTGCTGAGTTTCAGTCCATGATAAAAATAGGTCTCTAGTAATCCAAACTTAGAAAACAGAGGAGTTTTTATTATTATTGGTTTGTTACCAAAAGCATCTTGGGCCTTAGAAAATAATACATTATTTGGTTCTTTACTCAATTCAACAACCAGGCTTTAGTCCTATTGTCACAAAAACTAGAAGAAATGGGTTTGAGTTCCAACATTTGCATTAAGAGACCTAGTCCTTGAGCAAGTTGAGTGTCCTTCAAAGACTTGGCTTCCTCATCTGTAAAATAAGGCTGTTAGGCTTAAAATAATATTTACCAGGGAAATAACTGATTCCTTCCAATTCTAAAATTCTTTGAGCCTAAATATTTATTGAACCCCTACTGTATATCAGAATGGCAGATGGAGGAGGATTTAAAAGGGTTGCTCTAAAGGAACACACAATCTAACTGGGGAAAATGGAGTTCTAAATCAAATCTAAATTGAGTTCTAAATCTAACCATAGAAAATTGAGTTCTAAATGACATGTTAAATCCAGATATATTAAAGGGCTAAATAGTAAAACAATTTCAGTAACAGTAGTATTTGGGGAAAATATAGGGGATAATTTTTGCAATCCTACATTGAGAAAAACCTTCTATATTCTTCTTCCAGCAATTATACCTTGATTTATCATGCAAATCACTTCCCCCATTTAATCCATATGATTTGAGTGAAGACAAGCCTATCTTCAGCTCTAGAGATGGGCAAAGAAGCAGGCCTGGCCAATCATAGCCTCATACCTTGTGGTCACAGCGGCTGGTTCATAGATGAACAAACTTAGCCAGAACAATCAGAGGAAATGAGATTCCAGCACAGGACTTTTGTTGGAACTATAAGGAACAAGTGTTTTCTTGGAAGGGCTTGTGTAGAGGCCAGAATACAAATGTAGAGCTTCTGGTAGCCATCTTGCCACCCGAAGGGTAGGTCCTGGCTGAAGATGGAGCCAACACGAAGCAAAGCAGGGCTGAAAAGGGAGGTAAGCAAGTCACCTCTAATGATTCTGTTTGTGCTTCTGAACCCAGAAATGCCTGAAGCGAAAACTACCTGTTTCTTAGATAACTTTGTAAGCAAGAATTCTAATACATTCTTCTCAGGACTTTCCAATAAAGTTAAGATTATGATCTTTCCCAAGGAGGGGGAAAGCTGCCCATACCTTTTCAATATAATGATTACATAATGAAGCTCTGGATGCACATATCTAGATGTACACAATGTTATGAACTTAGGAATCTGAGTACCCCTCACAGTACAAAAAATACCATCTTGCAAACATAGCTACAAAGATATTTTTAGTCATTTAATTCTTTTAAGAACAGGTCAAATAATAACAATGATAGAATATTACCTGCTCAGGGTTAGGGTCAGAAAGATTTTTAAAAAACAAGTGGCAAACCAGTGGAGACAACAGGACAACTCACTTCTTTAAAACCATTAGTATCATTAAATTGTCCTGGTAGTGTCTTGAGAAAATAGGTATCAGAGAATTTCTGAAAATATGCTGTTTATTAATGGGAATTTAATAGTCTAAAGTAACTTAGAGCTAATACAAAAGCTTGTTATTTATGTGAGTACTAATATGTATTTAAGCTGAGCTGAAATTATCCATCCTTCCTTATTCTTCTCACTAGCAGAAAGACTGT
Source organism: Nyctereutes procyonoides (assembly GCF_905146905.1). Lineage (NCBI taxonomy): Eukaryota > Metazoa > Chordata > Mammalia > Carnivora > Canidae > Nyctereutes > Nyctereutes procyonoides. The sequence continues at coordinate 26,968,050 of NW_026575046.1, forward strand.
TGTCCATAAATTCTTGCTAGTATAGACAGCAACTGAGATTCATAAAAATGGGGGATATTATAAAGGCTTGACAATAGATATGCAGTACAAGGAGAAAAATACATGGTAAATTAAAGTGTTAAAAGTTTACTAAAATTCCATGGCAGATGTCATTCAACTATAGCCCATAGGCAAGATCTGGACTACTGTTTATGTAAATAAAGTTTTATTGGACTGCAAGTCATATTCACTTTTTTGGTTTTGTCTTTGGCAGCTTTCACACCCCAACAGCAGGGTTGGATGATTTCAACAGAGACCAGGTAGCCTGCAAAACCTAAAATATTTAGTACCTGGTGCATTACAGAAAAATCTAAGGATCCTTTGTTCTATGGTTCTAGGTATTTGTTGATCATTGACTCTGCTCTAGGCTCTGGAAGTAAAGTTCGTGGGCCTTTCCGGCAACAGAGAGATACATGAAAAAGAATGCTTCTATGTACAAACATAAAATTTCGAAGGGGACAAAATACAAGTTAGAACCCATGGAAGGCAGGAAATCACCAGGAATTAGATCTCATTAGGACTAGGGCAGGTTTCAAATGCAAATGCCTGCAGCATGGAGGCAGAGAAGACAAGGAGGGGCACAAGTGGTGACCGATAACCAAGTGAGGAGCCTGAAGGTACAAGTCCCATCCAAAGGGGGCAGCAGTCACTCATGAATGTGGACCCAACCTTACCCAACCTCCCAATACTCTGATTTTTCAAAAGAAGCCAGAAAGCTGAAGTTTTATATGAAATCCCCTCAAATGTTGGTAACAAATTTTAAGAAATTGTAAACAGTATGTGGGTCAAGCAAAATATGTTGGAGGCCTTTGGGCCACATGCTTTTGATATAAAGGCCAAGAACTAAAAAGACAGGAAGCAAGGACCGACAAGTGCAGGCCGGCATTTACGTAATGGTTAAAGAGCAGATATCTGAGGAGTTAGGTACAAGGCTCTCACTCTCAGATCATGGACAAGTCATCTTCTTTCTCCAGGCCTTAGTCTCCACCCAATGACAACAGTAATAAATGGTTTGAAAGTTCCCTTCTGTAATACAGATTCATCCTTCCATAACAACTCCCTAAAATACTATCCTTAAAAGGGAAAAACTCTAGATGTCCCTCATATCTAATTTACAAAAAACTACAAAGGGAAAACACCCACCTACCTGTATTGTTCACACTGGGAAACAAGAGTAGTCTGCATGAAAATGGACACGAATGTGCTTCATGGACCTGTGTCATGAGTAGTTTCATGAATTTTTATGAAGTTTTTTATGTCAAATGTCATCAGAGCAAGGCATACCCAAACTCAACACTGTCACAAACACACAGAAAGGATCTTTATCTGTAAGGAAGTGTGAAACAGAACTACTGAACAAAATCAGTGTGTTTTAATACCACTCCCTACAGCATGGGAAGGGATTTTCTCCGGTCTACACCCAAAAGTTTAAAAAAAAAAAAAAAAAAGTTGAGATCACAAAAATCAAACACAATAAAGGTCAAGCTAAGAAATAATCTACACTGGCAGCAATACCATCACTTCCTGTTCTATAGAGTAAAGAAGGGCTTTTAAATCAGAAATGCAACGTGATCCAAAAACCCTGGAAACTGAGTTCAGGGTGGGCACTATCTGCCTCTGTCCAGCATGGTCCTTCCCCATCGTTTCCCCCCATTAATGATTTCCTTAATTCCACACAATTAGACAAAGAAAAAGGCAGCCATAAAAATATCACAAGGTTAACCACGGGTATTAAAAAAAATCATAGCACTAAGGCATTTTCAGTATTTTATAAATTTTCATTTTTGAAACGAAATATGAAATTTCAGTAAATGCTATTAATCCTAATATTAATTTTCAAACACTATATTTCTAAAATCAACAAAGATGGGATCATCTAATAATGATCCCAAATAAATCTTCTGTATGAAGGCAGACTGAATTCAGGAGTTGAGGGATTGCCTTCTGCCTAGCTGTAATTATGTCTGAGGCTGCCTTTCAGGAACTTCTATCTTCCCTCCTGCTATCTTTCTATAAATATCACTCGAAGATAGTGTTCCATCCCTTTACTCAGTCTCTCTCAAATAAAGTTTCAAAGCAATCTTTAAGCATGTTTGATGATATTCAAAGGAAAGTAGTCATTCAGGACATGTAACTAGCAGCCAATGAATCTTACAAGAAATTATTAAAAGTCTCCAGAGCAGATAGTGGTCAAGCAAACTGACATACCTTTCTTGTCTTTTTGAATTGGGCAGAAGTCAGACTAAATGAAAAAAAGCTTTAAACTTCTTGAGATTAAACGAGCAAAGAAACTTCAAATACAAAAAATCCTAGATTTTAAAATTAGTTCAAAGACACAAGGTGTCCTTTGACACTTTTATCTCTTGATAACAGGACAAAGCGTGGTGAACTGGACTTTAGGTACTGATGCTGTGATATGACATCCTGCAGCCTCAGGAAACTTCTAAAAAGTCTCCTGGGTCCTAACCAGGGAAGAAAAGAGTGTCTGGATTTCTAAAGTCCGTCCATGGCTATTCTATAAACTCTATGATGAGGCCCATTTTGATAACACTGTATCTAATTCATGTGGTATTTAAAATAGATCTAATGGATTATCAACACTGCACACCTTTGTCAGTTCTTCATTTCTACATCCACCCAGGGGAAGCAGAATTGATAGATTGCGGAGTCTTAATCCCTTAAATCACAACAATATCACAGAAACATTGGGCATGTCCTAGAAAATTGATGGATTCTTTGAAAAAACATTTCCTGAGCCAAGTGTTATTTTACACTCAAATTTAGCAGGTGTACAAAATCTACAGAGATCTTCACTCACTGTTTTGAAACAAGACTGCCTCCACTCAATATTGTTCTTTTTCAATGCCAAATTAAAACCGTTTTCTCCAGATAAACTTCACACACCCTTCTTCCCCTTATTCTGAGTTCTGTCCTTTAATCTGAAATTGACCTCCTTGAAGGTCATTAATGACCTATAAATACTCAAATTCCAAACTCCTCTTCCTCAGTCTTCATTTTCTTGGATTTTTCTGATACATAGGATCATTCATCCATCCACACATTTATACATCTAAAAAATCTTGATCATTCATCCATCCACACATTTATACATCTAAAAAATCTTTCTCAAGTACCACCAAGGCAGATATCATGCCAGATAGACACCACTTATACCTGTTGAGTAAGACGTTAAGAAATCAGTCTCTGGATCTGACAACCCAGAGACAGATATAAACAGGCAACTTTTCAAAAATCTCTGGAGAGATGAGAGGACACCTGCTCTTCGAAATTCTAGAAATCACTGGGCTGGCCAATACGATATCCATCCCAGGTGTGGAAGAGATGTTGAACCAAGTAACCCAGCCCATTTCTGATTTAAGAGTTGTAAGTAGGGACACCTGGGTGGCTCAGGGGTTGAGCAGCTGCCTTTGGCTCAGGGAGTGATCCCAGAGTCCCAGAATCGAGTCCCACGTCAGACTCCCTGCAAGGGGCCTGCTTCTCTGTCTGCCTATGTCTCTGCTCTCTCTGTCTGTGTCTCTCATGAATAAATAAATAAAAAATCCTAAAAAAAAAGAGTTGTAAGTAATAGTTAATAACCATATCATTCACCTGGTTATCTATTTCTAGAACTTCGGCCATTGTGTCTAATGTCTGATTAGAACTAGGACCCAGCCTGTCCTTTCAAACCTGCCTCCCCTTCTGCTAGATTACTGGTCCCAGAATTTCCTCTGTAGAGAATGTTCTCACAAGCACACACTCTCCAGAGAGCTAATCCACTTCTTACATTTAGCCATGGCCTTGATGTCACTCCCTAATCTCTTACTCTAGCCTCGACTTCTCCCCACAATCTTCAGACTCTCATTGTGCACTGTCTGCTGCACACATCTGCACATAACTCAGTAGGTGCAAAACTAGCCTCCCTCAACCATGTTCCTCCTCCTATACTCTACAGCTCCATTCGTAGCACCAAACTACCATGAGCATCACCAAGCCACAACGAGGGAATTCTCCTTTACCACTCCGTCTCCCTTACGTACGCAAAATAAACAAGGCTGGCCATTTTAACCTCTTAATCGACCCCCTTGTCTCCATTCTTGCCCCCATTGCCAATCTCTGGTAAGTTTTCTTCCATCCACAGAGGTATCATCCTCTTTAGGTGCTTGCCATCTCTCACTTGGAACAGTTTTCTCATTGGACTCCTGACTCCCATTCCCATCCCAACTCCAGTTGTTTTGTTTTATACAATATGGCCTTAAGAATCTTAAAATATCAGACTCCCCATGGAATACAGCCTAATGTTCAAATTCCTTTGCCTGAATCCTTGAATTCATGTGGCTACCAAGTCCTTTGTGTACTACAACCAGCTGAAGACCTAGAAAGAGATAATAGGCACTACTTGAATAACTTGCAGCCATCTTCATGGAAAATATTTAGAGGACATGAAAAAAATCAAGTTTTGCAGATAATGGAGATAACTCATCCAAACAACTTTGTGGGCATATTTTGGCAATCCTGTTTTTCTGGCTCATCCTGTGCCACCTCTGAATCACAATTCCACAGGACAGCCCCTTCAACCCAGTTCTCTTCTTGTCTAAGAGCTTCATGGACCACTCTGGCTGGAACATCTTACAGAGATGAGAGGCCATCTGTAAATAACCATACCACTTACCTTTCTACTAATTCTCATTTGGTAACCACCTATTCCCTGAGGTCCTCCATTACTATTTAAACTCTGATAATTTCCCTTGACTGTGTTCATTCTGTCCAACAAGGTCATAAGGTTTCTGGAATCAGGAAGGTCTTAAGTACCTTTGGCATTTTTACTGTCAAGCCTAGCATAGTGCCTTGTATATAGACTATATCTGATGCAAGCCAGTCAATGGCTGAAAACCAACAGATAAAAGTTAAAACAATCACCCTGAAAAGACTATCTGGGTGAAAACAGAGGTCCTCCTATCATCTATCAGTCAAACCCTGGTCCTTCTGGAAGTGAGGGAAAAATCTGTGTTTGAGAAAGGACACGACAGTCATGAAAGAAAACCTTTCAGTAATATTAGTCTTATAAATGTATTCAAGCAACTTACATGTGGTTTAGATATAACCAAAAGACCTCAGCATTGAAACAAGTTTTCTCTGTGGTTTAAACCACAAGTCGTCAACAGAGTAATACTACCCGCATAGGGGTAAAGTAGATTCTTGGGAAGAAAAAAAACCTTATGTATAGAACAGCTATCCATACAATACATAAACACATATACAGTATCTGTGTGATATTCAGATGCCACTGGGAAGGGAGGGGATGAAAAAAGTCTCATGAGGTTCTTGGGGAGGGGGTGCATAATGAAGGTTGACTAATGCAGTTTTAAACCAAATGGACTGTCTACTCTATGTAATTTGTTAAAGCTCTATAGCTCCTTATCAACAAAGATCATATAAATGCACATCAACAAAACCTAGAAGATAAGTCAAATGAAAATTATTTTTGTGTTTTCATGTTCTCAAAAATTTTTATATTTTGGTCATTAAATGATTAAATGTTTATTTTTCCCCTACTAAAGGGAGGGTACCATTGGACAAACATTAAAGGGTTTCCCATCAAAAGTGGCCTAGAAATTAAAAAATTCAAAGGTTTTGTTTTAAAAGAGGAAATGGCTTTTTAAAATATATTATAAAAGATGTGTGAGAAAGTAGCTAGGACTGAATTAAGATTGAATAGTTATTTATATCTGTTTCCTGTTTAGCCTTTTGACAAAGTTCTGTCCTGTATTTTATAGTCAGCTTTGGATAAGATTTCCCAGAATAACCCTGAAGTGGGGTCTGCTGGTAGGGAGGACCCCAGAACTACATCCTGCAATTCACACCCGGTGAACACACAGTCTGCTAAACTCAACTTCAAACCAGAAAACAAAACGTCACTGTCCCATTTCCTCTGCCAAACCCTGTTTTGAAACTCCCAAACACAAAGGAGGAGAGGAAAGAATGAAAAGAAAAAAAGAAAAGAAAAGAAAGACCAACACTGAATGTGTTTTGAAACAGAGGCAGGTTAGGAGTAACATTAGTCCTTTCCTATTTTTTAATTAAGCCAGAAATTCCTCCAATCAGAAAAAAATGGACTATGAAATTATGAGAGAAATATCACATCTGTAACATTTTTAGTGTGTAGAAAACACCTTTACCCAGTATCAATAGATTACCCAATGGGCTCATGTTTGTCAGCTTGTGCAACTATAAAAATGAAGAGCTCAGATCAGAGGCAAACATAAATCAAGTAAAATGAAATAAAAGGAAAAACAAACAGCAGCAGCACTGCTGTGAATAGAGCAATAAGGGTTGATAATGTGACTGAGAAAAGATCAAGATGATGGGGCTTATGGGGTGGAGGCAAGATCCCCGGCTTTGGAAGTGGACCCCTGAAGCCCTGGGGCACACTTGTCAGAAAGGATGGGGCTGGAGAGCTGCTGCTGAGGAACAGGATTTTTTACCCCATGGCTATGTAATCAATAATGGAGAGTCTCCGGTAATCCTACAGGAAAAAGATCATTTCTGATCCACCTCTATAATGCCAACCCCAACAGTCAGAAAACTTTTACCCCTTATCTTCCTGGGTGGCTCTTCTGCATTTCCACAATGAAGCTAATCCCTCTCCATTTCTTCCAAGTCATTATAACGTGTAATTTCTTACTTCCCTGGCCAGTGCTTTCCCATCTTCTTCGTGAACCTTGATTATTATGCATCTCTAAGTCTCCTCTTAGTCTCCGCTCATCTACACACCCCCTCCAGCAAATTCACCCACTTCCCACACTTAAGCAGGACCTGAGAAGCTGGCACTGCATACTCTCTCACTCTAGCCCTGATCTCTCCTCTAAACTTCAGGATCTCATTGCAAACTGCTCACTGTGTACATCTATGCTGACAACCGCTAGATACTTCAAACCTGACGTATCCAGGACCGACCTTCCCCAAACACATCCTCCTTGTGTATTCTACATTTAAGTTCACAGCACCTCACAACCACCAACTGTCACCAAGCCAGAATCAGGGAATCCTGCCTAACTAACATTCTCATCTCAACACAATTTACATCATTTCTATCTTTTACATATTTCTTGACTCCATCCACCGAATCCCTCCTACCAATGTCCCAGTATAAGATCCTCCCTGCCTCAGACTCAGACTGCCAAAGTCCCTCTTAGAGTTCTCTCTACTACCAAACTAGCAGTACCAAAAATCCATCCCCCACACAGTAGCCTACTGATGTGACTAAATGCAAAGTGACAGACTGGTTTCATGTCCCTTTTCCAAAGCCTCTAAGAACTCCCAGGTACTAACATTTGCTACACCTACGTAGTGCTTCTTGTCAGGGACTGATCGCAACAGTTGATGTATATTAGGACTAACTCTGTGAGGTAGAAGTCATGTCCCCATTTCATGAAGGAAAGAACCATGGCATAGAGACGCTACTTAGTAACTTGGGAAAGAAACCAAGAATGGACCCTTAGAAAGTTTTATTCCAGAGTGGGCGCTCTTGGCCACACTGCACTGTACTCCTCAGCACGTTAGATGCAGTGTTCCAGGCCTGGCCTCTCCCTGCAGCCTTCTCAGGCTACTTCCTGCCTTGCACTTCATCCAGAGTCATACCAAGTGGCCTGTAGTTCCCTCTGCACAGCAGACTGTGTGTGCCTTGGTTTGGATGCTCCTGTCAGAAGTGAACTTTCCTGTGGTTTCCGCTGAGCTGACTGTGAACACGTTTCCATACCTCTGTTCCATCAGCAGCCTCTCCAGGAAGCCTGTCCTGAACCTCTGGCCTCTTTCCTGGCACCTCACCCTGGGCGCATATCTCTACCAAGCATTTATTATCTTGCAATTATGTATCTTTGCTCCCAGAAACCATCTCATGCAACCCAGAATCTAGCATAGTTCCAATATGCAGGTGTACTGAAAAACTGTTAGAACTCCAACAACCACAGTGTGATGAAGCTAGAGTTTACAGGATGAAGATTTGTCTTGAAAGAGAATCCCTGGTACCTCTGCTCTTTAGAACTTCAGTTTGCCAGTCTACTCATTACAACATGTCCTAATAAACATGCATACCTCATTTTTCAGAAGTTTTACCAGCTCATTTGAAAATCCTACAGAGGACATCCTACACCTGGTAATCAACAGCTTCCCGTTACCAGTATTTAAGCAATGCCCATCGGTAACAAGAAATGTCAGAAGACATGCCCAGCCACCTTGAGACAATCAGCATCACTGACATGCTTGCCAGGAATGCACAAGAATGAAAACAAATATGCTCTGATTATAAACATCACAGATTCTTAGCGCTGATGGAGCCCAGATATCGTCCAGACCTTTATTCATCTCTGCTGCACATGTAATAAACCACAGTCTGAAGAAATAGTCCTGAATCCACATAGTTCGCTAGTCCCAAATTCCAGGTAAATATCTTCCCTCCTTGATATTCATTCTAGATTCTAGTTGTGTAATTATTTCTCATGACATTCTAAATTATTAAAACTGTAAGAATGTCCTAATTAGGGCTTTCTCAGGTCAAGAAAATCCAGCCAAGTTGCAACTAGTTTTTCTTAGAACTCATAGGCAATGTGAGAAACAATACAGATTTTTAAAATAATTTAAGATTTTTCATTTTGAAGTGCTTTCACTCTGAGACAAAATATGAACCTGAATTCCAGGAAAGAGATAGTGGGAACACAAAGTAGGTGGAAGTAGAAGCTACTCAAGAAACCTTAAGCATAGTGTTTAATTGCCAGAACACTTCCAATCTCCAATTTTAAGGAAAAAAAAATGAGTATTTATAACCTATACAATCTCACACTCATGTTTTGGAAGTAGAAGATATGAAGATTATTGACCCTGCTTCAAGAAAGATAGTTAAATGTTTCATTTCAAAAATGCTGAAACCTTTAGAAAACACCAAAAGCTACCAATTCTGCCTCTAAATCAACTCCTATAATTACTCTCATGCCTTATACCTGCTTAAAGTCAAATTCCTAGTATATCTTTTCTATTAATTTTTGCCAAGTGCTCATTGGCCATGCTGAGTTTGAGAAGTGGAAGATAAAAGAGAGTAGGAGTGAGGTAGAGGGGAGATAGAACTTTCCCTAAGGCAGACAATGTATTGAAGTATTTCGCATAGACAGTACTACCTCTTCTAATCTTCAAAACACCTCATGGAAGTGGTGTACTATTTTCTCTATTTCATAGATGAGGAAACAGGTAGAGATTGAATAATTTGCCTCATTGACTGCTACATGGATTATTCCTGCATCTTTAGGTTTCTTATTAGTAGAGAATTTCTTTCATGACTTCCACACCCTATGGCACTCCTTTTCTCATTGCCTTATAATTATCATAGTTCTTATCACCAATTGGTATTCTCGCAATTACTTATGTGCTAATTCTGGGCTCCCCCCCCCCCTTAGAATGTAAGATCCACGAAGCCAGGGACTTTGTGGGACTCATTAGAATAGCGTCTGGTGGGGCGCCTGGGTGTCTCAGTGGGTTAAGAGGCCAACTCTTGATTTTGGCTCAGGTCAGGGTTGTGGGTTTAAGCCCTGCCAACAGGCTTCACACTCAGTGGGGACCCTGCTTGAGATTCTCTCTCTCTCTGCCCCTACCCTACTCATGTTTGCACACTCTCTCTCTCTCTCTCTAAAAAAAAAAAAAAAGAACAGTTCTGGCACATACTAGGTGCTCTATAAATGTTGAACTCCTCCTCAAAGGCAATGATTTTGCCTTGCTCATCTCTGAATCCTTAGTGCCTAACATATATCAGGCCGGAATATATATGTTAGGCACTAAGGATTAGGCACTAAGGATATCAGGCACTCCTGATATATGTTAGGCACTAAGGATTGCCTTCATGGGAGTGGATGAATTCATATCCCAAGCTAGAAATAAGGAAAAAAGGCCAAGCACTTGGAGCCCAACACTGGGGAACTGGTTATACTTAAAGAATGAGAAATAGAAAAGAAGCTATCCCCCAAAAAAAACAAGTCAAGAATTAAGAAAATAGAGTCCTATTATGGAAGCCAAAGTAAAAGACATCTACAGCATCAAAAGTTGGAGAAGAGGTGGGGACTGAAAATAAATAAATGTATGTTAGATTAGTTGATTTGGGGTAGTAAAGCCATGATCCAGTTGCACTTGGCTGAAGGAGAAACAGAATAGAACTCCCAATGGACTGCTCATTTAGGATGTCCTGTCAGTAGAAGGAAGAGTGAGTTAGGTAATGGTAGAGACCAAGTGGGGTAGGTATTTGTTGGACTAGGAGACTAGAGTCAAATGTTAAAGGAAAGACTCAGGAACATGTACAAGGAAGTAAAGATAACAGAGAAAAAAGTTCAAGAGAGAACTAGAAGAGCACAGTTAGCCAATCAGCCTTGGAAAGGAACAGATAAGCAACAGACAGACACTTCTGAGGAGAGGAAACATAGAGTTCCTAGCTCTAGGTTCTCAGGGAAGGAGTTAGTAAGCCCACTTCCTGAGCATCAAGGAGGAAGGCATGTGGTTGAAGTTCACAGATAAGAAAAGACCTTTAACAGTTGTTGGGGTAAAGTAGAAGAGCTCTTGTTGTCTAAGGGGTAAAGAGGATTGCTAAGGAGAAACAGAGGGCTCTGGAGAGCTTGTAAATCAAAGTGTACCAAAGCTAGCCCAAGGGGCTGTAGTAGTATCTAGCAGTCTGTCAGGAGAAACTAGGACTGGGGACTGGATCTGTGGGGAATACAATCCATGATGACCATAGGGGTCCAAGCTGATCAGGGTAGAAAAAGATGTGTGGATGTGGCTGATAAAATTGGACAATAGGGAAGAGACAAGATACTCTAAATCAAGAATTTAGAGACAACATCTCTAAATCAAGGTGAGGAGGAGCAAGTTGGATTTAAATTAAGAGAAGTGAATCCCAATTTTGCCAGTTCTGAAGGGGAAGGATCAAAGTCCAATGACTTCTGGGGACAAGACATGAAGGTCACTAAATAGAAGGCCTGCAACCCTGGGGGTGTTAAGGAGAAAAATACAGTGTCAAGGGGCAAATGTAGGGACATGGGTAGTATGGAAGGATCCCAAGAGATCTCAGATGAATTGTTGGCTAGGGTGACAGGACCACTGGAGATAAAGTAGAGTCTAGGGTTCCAGGGAGAGCACCATTGGCTGTGGAGTGGACTGGAAGTTCCTCTCTACTTGGCATCTGCTTCCAGAACAATCTGGCTATGGAGAGCTCTAGAATTACAAATGGGTACACAAAAGGTCACTGGGGCCACTATTTTAGTCCAGCTAAAACCGTTCACTCTGAAATTATACAACATAAGGTCTACCTCCCAACAGTGACAAAGTTAGTTTTTACTATATTTCATAATCTAACTTCAAACATCTTTTCAATCAAATATTATATTAATCTACTTTTCCCAAACTAAGCATGGCTTATAAAAGTGAAAGAAAACCTAACACTGCCAATTTGCACAGAGGCCTAGGAAGTGATTCACTAAAAAAAAAAAAAAAAAAAAAAAACTCCCAATTCAGGCAAGAAGAGAAAAGCAAACAATGATGTAGGATTTAATTAGTGTCTCGTACTTCTTATGATAAAACACATACTTCAAAAGTTCTAAGGTGGCCAAAAATACTCAAGCATGTTCTGAACTGAAGCAAAGAAGATAAATATCTATAGGTTTCTGACAGACATTTAAATATTTTGATTTAATTATCTCATTCTTCTGTAAGAATGCTTTCCCACATACATGAAGTCAGATTTTAAAAAAAACAAATGAATATTAATGCTAGTCAATATGGAAAAGTCTAAGGTCTTGTTTTCTCTGTAGCTCTCAGGGGTGGCAAAACAAAACCAAGACCTCTGATCAACTTCACTGTCAGAATTCCTATGGTGTCCTATCTGCACTCTTACTTAGGAGCTCTCCCTAAATACCTCAGACCAACTGATTCAGAGTCTCCAGGGACAGGACTCCAACAAGCAGATCCTTATCTTAAGTTCCTCAGCATCTACCATGCTTTCCTACTTAAGAATACCCGTAGCATAAGGTAAACCCAGAGTTTCCCCAGTTAAGAATACAATCAACTTTAAAGCAATGGTTCTCTATCTTGTCTGCACATTGGAATCACAGGGGAGAACACATAAAAACTCCAATGTCTAGCCCACATGGCAGTTGTATGACATCAGAATCTCTGAGGATAAAACTAGCCACCAGCCTTTTTAAAAACTACCCATGAAATACCAACAGCCAGTCAATGCTGACAACCTCCAAAGCAGAGGGTTAAATTTCTACATAAATTTTATTTAAGTGCATGCTATGCTAATGTTTCACAATTTTATGTATGCAAAGAGCTGGCCCATGTAACTTCTAATTCTCTAAATTTCTCCATACTCAAACTAAGCAAATGCTATTCTATACTACCATCAAAATGCAGGATAGAACTGAGAAGTTACGGTCCTTGGAACAACCAGTGCCACCGTGTGAGTCATCAGGCAGGGCTCTGAAACCAAACTAAGCAGGTGACAACATGTTAGGAAATTCCAGGATGCTCTAAAGAGTCATTGAAAGGGCTTCAACACACTAACCAAAAGATGCACTGATCTAGTAGTTAAAAGAAATCTTTACAGAAGAGAATGCCTCTGTAGGCCGGTTTGGGCAAAACCCAAAAACAACTCTCCCCCCACAGCAGCCCAGGGAAAAAAAAAAAAAAAAAAAAAAGTTCCTTTCTTTAAACTCTTTCAGTTGCAAAAGAGTATATGGAAAAGTTCTAAAGTCCAGATTTTTAGATTCTTATGTTGTTCCTTAGAAGGAATATATTTGCTGCCTAGAAACCCCACCTATGTTTTTGCTACCTGAACATACTTCAGTTTCAGCATAGCCACTAAGAGGCTCTGTGCCATGTGAGAAGGGCCAATTGAGACTGGTCAGAATGACATGATAGATCATGAAGCTGGACCACGCCACTCCTACAGGGCACCAAGAGCGGTGCCCAAGTAATCAACATGTCATCAACACCAGCTGTGGGTGAGGGAGGGGGGCTGGAAGGTTTAAGACCTGATTAAAGTATCACAGAATTAAAATCTAAGCTCATTCAACAAAACACAAACAGATGCTTTGCCAAGCCACAGAGAAAACTGAAGTAGGTTAATTTTAAATTCAAATTTAAACTTTAAACTTATGGTTAGTTGTATAATTGTGGCAGAGGTTCAGTTCGTTTAAAATGACATATTATAAGTAATTGCATAAGGTTAAACCACCACAGAAATTATCAGTATTTTTCCAAGATAAAAGAACTTCTCAAGTTTCGGCAATCTTTCAAGATCAACAAGTTGGGAAATGGAGACTGGGGTGACGGAATAGAGTCAGAAAAACTGGGATTATCATACACAGTTTCTACTTTAAAAGAAAAAAGAAAAAAAAAGGTCTCCTGTGGATTAAACTAAGGATTGTCAAGCTCTGTTCTTTTTTTTTTTTTTAAGATTTTATTTATTTATTCATGAGAGACACAGAAAGAGAGGCAGAGACACAGGCAGAGGGAGAAGCAGGCAGGGAGCCTGATGTGCGACTCGATTCCCCGACCCCCAGGATCACGCCCTGGGCTGAAGGCAGATGCTAAACCACTGAACCACCCAGGCTGCTTTTTAAGCTCTGTTCTCATGGAGCACTGACGTTCTGTGTCTTCAACAGAAGTTGTCCCACTATCCAAAATCAGATCATGAAAATCCTTTGCCAACTAATAGGGTGGGAGGAGTTAACAAGATTGCGCTCAATTTCCAAATGTGCTCACATTTCAAGATTGTGCTCAATTTCCAAATGTGCTCACATTTCAAGATTGCGCTCAATTTCCAAATGTGCTCACATTTGAAACTTGGGTACTTCCTGTATTGCTTGCCTACACAAGGAACCGATTTAACTATCTGAAGCTTGGGTTTTTCAAGATTTTTGGGTGTCCCAGAAAAAAATGTCCTAACTTCTGGACCCATCACCACTAGAGTTTGAAGACCAATTAGAACAATAAGCTGGGAGTCTATATTTTCTTTTATAGGTAATCTGAACACATAAATCATAAAGGACTTGACAGGAATAAAGAAATAGCCTCTTTTGGTTCAATGGTTCCATATCATAAAGATCCTCATGATGGTTTTGCATAAAGGATCCTTATAAAATATTCCTGATCCCCAGTTCCTAACCTGGTACTTGACACATAGTTTAAGCGCCCAGGGCAGGCCACCCCAAGATATACCGCAATGGCATATTTATTTTGAATTGAAGTTACTTGGGATATCAATACAAGGACACTCAGACCCTCCTCTGTCCCTATGAAAGCAGGAAATAAATCTCCCATATGAAAAATACTTTCCTGTACTGAGAAGTAAAAAAGACATCCTCATCACCAGAGATAGGGACTTTAGTCAAGAAAGCTATAGAAACAAACCTTGTGGGGGTGTTTCCCTCTAATCTATTACCTCAGCCTAAATCCTGCTCAGAATTCTTTTTTTTTTTTTCTGCTCAGAATTCTTAATTACAGCTCCCAGATACTTTTCTTTATCTTGTCAACTCCTCACAAATTTGTCTCTAAAATTTATAAAACCAGTTGCCTTGGTCCTCCTATCTTTGGGTTCAGTTTCTTTTTCTTTTTTTTTTTTAAAGATTTTATTTATTTATTCTTAGAGATGCAGAGAGAGAGAGAGAGAGAGAGGCAGAGACACAGGCAGAGGGAGAAACAGGCTCCATGCAGGGAGCCTGACGTGGGACTTGATCCAGGGTCTCCAGATCACGCCCTGGGCTGCAGGCGGCGCTAAACCGCTGCGCCACCGGGGCTGCCCTGGGTTCAGTTTCATTACTGGGCCTCTATGTGCAAATAAAACTTTGGGTTTTTCTTCTCCTGTTGACCTATCTCATATCAATTTAATTCCTAAACCAGACACTAGAAGGGGTTGGGGGGGGGGTGCGTGGAAGAAGGAAATCTCTCCCTCCCTTACAATAATAGGGCCTCAGGAAAGTGGTTTTGTCCTGAAGATAGAGACATGTGAACATGTGTGTCCTTCAGTTACCCGCCTGCCTGGCCTTGCTTTCTTTATCTGGAAAAGATCAACATGGCAGGTGGCAAGGGGAAGAAGGTGACACAGCTTAACAAAACTGTTGATACAAAATGTAATACGAAGTTACCATTTGCCAATCAACATTAGTACAGGTTGCTCTGCATTAGAGCAAACTGCCCTTCTATTTTAGACACTAGCAATGCTCAGTTGCTTTTCAGTCTTCCCAGCTCTTTGCTGGCCTTTCAAAATACACACACAGACACACACACACACACACACACACACACACACACATTATGATCTGCATGTATTTCTATCCTGTCTGTTTAGAGTCAAAATCTGGAGAGAAAAGCTAACCATGACCTTGTGCCAGTTAAGGCCATGACTTTGTAGCCTTGTTTTCACTACCTGAATCTTCAATTCTAGGAATTTATGTTCCCAGGAAAGGCTGGTTATGGATATAGATACATATATAATTACTTTAGATAATTCCCCAAACAAATACAAATCATTTCTTATTCTTGCACTTATTCTCTTACAATGTTTGGAAGGGGAAATGTTAAATTAATTTTAAAATGTCATTAGACAGAGGTGGCCCTAATGCCTTAGCAGCCTGCAGAAAGCAAACCAAAGCCTGAACCTGAAATGCTTCAAGGTTAAGAAATCAAAGCCTAACTATGGTCAACCAATCAGAAACCGCCAACTAGGCTTTCACAAATAATGCCACTACTTAAACCGTAGCCAATCCAGTTATTTCTTGTTTTGCTTCCGCCTCTTCTAAAAATCTTTGGTGCTTCCTGATTCAAATTGATTTTTGCTCAAATAAACTCAAATTTTACTATGCCTCAGTTTATCTTTCAGTAGACATTTAAAAAGAATGTAACAGAAACAGAGGGGAAAGGATTTAAAGCACACAAATCACCCTATAAACATGAAAAACAATTCACTAGTAAAAAAGGCAAAATAAAAATCACTACTAACTCAAAAGCTATATAAAACCAACATGTTGCTATTTTAAGTAGTAAAGGTTTTTGTTTCATTTCATATCCAGAGTTGAGATGAGGTATACAAGAGGGTAGTCACTCTCATACCTACTTAGTGTAAGTGCAAAGTAGGTTTCTGGAAGGATTCTAGTAATACATATTGAGGAGAAGAAAGACTTGAAATGATCTACTTGAGATTCAATTTCACATCTGGAAGCGTAATTTAAGGAGATAATAATAAATGTTTACTATTAGAACTGAATTACTGCCTATCCTGCCCAAACCCCCCACTAGGGCAATCCCACCCCAAACCCAGTCCCAGCAGACTGGTCTAGAAACAACACTTCACCTAAGAGGGAGCCTGCCATAGGCAAATGGACCCCTGACTTGCGACCTGTGCTGGAAAGATCAACTGGCCCAAATCCCTCTCTGTTAGGAATTCCTTTTTGGAAAATAAATCATGCTTGCAAGGCTTTGGGTCTAAGTTGTGAGGAGTAAGAGCTGGTGACCATATGGAACCAAGTTCAACATAAAGAAGCACAGAATTTGGCAGATTCATTTTTATCATCATGTATTATTTCCAAAATTAAAAAAATATATATATTTTTGGTAAGAAATAACCCAAGTATCTGGTTGCTTGTCAGAGAAGAGGCTACTGATTTCCTGTTGGGAAAAACCTGACTCTTTGGAAGCCCACACAAAGAAAGCACCTCCAGCAAAACCGGGATAGGTACTTGTTTTCTAACCACAATTGTTGGTTTCTTCTCTCTTGTTGGTTTCTTTTCAGAGCCATATATAAACACAGGAGTATTGACTTACATTATTTGCTGCCATAACAATAACACCTTGTATTTGCAAAACATACTTAAGTGGAGGTAGGGGAACTATTTGTAGACACCAGCTAAGTCAGCGAGACCATCAGAACCACAGGCTGCTGGTGCTTAAAGCACTTCAGAAATCAACCTGTCTTCCTACTACAGATGGATGTGCACAGAAGGACATCAGGTTTTTATTTAATTCATGTATTATTTTCAGCTAGCCCCGTTTAAAAAAAAAAGGGATCTGAAGCAGCTTACAATTAAAGAGAAAATTGCAGTGTTGGGGAAAGAAACAATTACCAATCTTTGAAGAACTACACTCTAAGGGCATCTACCGTCTCTCCTTGCAAGTTCTGGATCAAGAGCTGATCCTAAATCCAAATCTAATTCCCACACTGTCCCTAGAATAGCTACAGAACATACAAATTTCCCAGGGTACCTGAACTCTGTCTTGAGCCAAAGTCCCCAAGGCAGCTTAAGATGATTTGGAACAATGGAAGCCACCCAGATCAGAAGCAGGATGCAGGGAGAGGGGGTTTGGGATGGAAAACCCAGGTTTTGCCTAAGTGTCTGTGTGAAGTCAGAGCTGCTGAGAAACATCAGGACTGCAGGCCACAGTAACCCCTAAAGCCCATAGAGCCAAGAGGAGGTGGGAGAGGAGGCACTGCAAAATGGGAAAGCCAAGATCCCAGAGGTTATCCAAAGATTTTGTTGGGCAAACACACTTTTCGAAACACTGACCTGCTATCTGCTACTTGTGAGTCTGGTCTCTCACCTTTGGTACCCCAGGAACTAATTAAAACTCAACAAGTCCCAGAGGTCCCATTCATATTAACCCAACCCAAAGACCACAATGCTTGCTCAAAGTAGACATGAACACCAAGGGAACACGGAGCTCTCATTAAGCTGATTTACTACTTAAATAAAAATCCTCCTGATTTCAAACCCTTATTTGAGAACATTCTTTATAAAATGCACAGCTTATTTTTTTCCTGTCTTAAGGGTGCAGGATTATCTCAACAGGATGAAACTCCAGTGGTTGTCAAACTGAGGTCCTGACAATAACTTGGGGTCATCCTTCTGGACACAGAATCAGAGTTAGAAGAAACTTTCAGCTGCCATAGTCCAAACCCCTGTTTTACAGATGATGATTTCAAGACCAGGAGAGAAAAGGAAATGTGCCCTAAATCATACAATCATGACTTTTCACTGTAGTCCCAATCTGAGTCATCAATTAATGACACCACCAATCTCAAACCACTCAAGCTCAGAATTTAGAATGCAGCCTAGTTAATGAGTAAACCCCGTGTTTCTCTGGATTGGCCTTAGCCCTATAAGCCCAAGAAATAAGCTTCCCCTGCTTCTGACCTCATCTCCTGGAGGGAGACAGCCTACAAGAAGCAATCCCTATTCTCATCTGCAAGGAATGAGGGTCTGCAGGTGAGGAACAGTGTTTGCCAGGTCAGAAGGTAACTCCAACATGACTTTCCTTAGAGACCTGACAGGAGCAAGCCACCCAGCCCTACCCGGGTCATCTGCAGCACGGCATTGCCAGCCATATCCATCTTGTGGGAGATTGCCTGGATGGACCATGATATCCTACAGGAGAGAACACTTTCTTTCTTGTCAACTACAACCATTAATAGACTTCATTTTGTTTTTAATGTTTGGTATTTATGGCTCATAATTCAGTTGGACCATATGACTTAATGAGGTAGATTTCTGATAAAATGTCTCACCATACTCAAATTTATCAAGCCAAGTCAGAAAGGTCTTCTAGAATCATCCACAGATCCCTTAATGGTCAGGATGCTCTCTTACCTCTAGAGCTTAGCACTTTGACATAGATATTCAATACATAGTTTTCAAACTGAAATGGACGTTTCCTGACTATAGAAATGTTGGGAGTGAAATAGGCAATAAAGCCAGAGAACTTCAGAAGCCTGAATTTTATTATCTTTTTAATCATCCAGCACAGGCACTGATAACATCCTCAGAGGCTATCTAGTCTAGTTCTCTTTTATAGAGCAGAAGGCTGAGGTTCAGGACAGGTAGGTTATACAGGTTATAGAGATGAATCTCTCTCACACACACATAAACACACACACACACACCCTCTTTTGGATGGAGCTGGGGCTGGAGGGTGTCATTTGCTCTTACCATTAGGAATGAGCAAGCAAAAATTCCAGTAAGACTCCAGTAAATTGGGTTCTCAACAAACTGGAGTTTCCCATACATGTGTCTCAGAGGATAATCTACATTTAAATTGATACATTTAATAAATTCTTACTGTTTTGTGTTAATCTGGGATAATACAAGTTTTCAATACTAGGCCTTCCCCCAAAATCATTAAGCCAATAGAATAAATACTCTGAGATGAATATACAACATACCGAAATCATCTCCCACATGAAATCCCAAATTCAAATGGATATTCCTGCTTCTTTTCAACAGCCTTCTTTCCTAAGATTCAAGCCACCACCTAAACTTTGGGCTTCAATGCTGCTTTACAACCAAAGCTAGGTTCACAAGAAGCAGAATGGGGGGGGGGGGTAATTCCAGTAAGAATTTCATTCAAATTCCTTTTCAGAAGTGGGGCACCTGGGTGGCTCAGCGGTTGAGCGGTTGAGCGTCTGTCTTTGTTTTGGCTCAGGGCATGATCCCAGGGTCCTGAGATTGAGTCCTGCATCGGGTTCCCTGCATAGAGCCTGCTTCTCCCTCTGCCTATGTCTCTGCCTCTCTGTGTGTCTCTCAGGAAGAAATAAAATCTTAAAAAACAAAAAACTCATTTTCAGAAGAAAACAAGACCCAGATTACAAAATACCTTGACCAGTATCATTCATCTAAACGGCAGGGCTTGAAATCAGAACCTGCCTTGGCAATTCATAAGTCTGTCTGCCTTTATGGGACTTTTAAACAATCTAAGGACCCCATACTGAGAAATTCCTCTCCCCTTAAAAACAAACAAACAAACAAGACCAAACTCCAGTTATCTATTTTCTCTCCTTGTAACTATATTCCTATTTCATACCCCATATCTAGAGTTTGCGGTCACAGGAAGAACAAACAAAACCCAGAACCCAGCAGACAATTTTTTTCTTATTTCTAACAAATAAAGTATACGGCTCTTTCTTTCCCACCAGAGCTGAGAGCCCCTTCTTGTGTTCTTCATGCAATCACAAAAATGAACATTTTCCCCCTTCTAAATCTGATAAAAGTCTAATTCCTACATTAGCTTTCTCTGCCCACCTCCATGCACAACAATTCAGTTTGTGTTCTCTTCAAATCAGAAGTTTAGACAGAAAATTAGATGACGAAATTCAGTGAAATGAACAAGCATTTAAATTCCTTTTGCCAGGCACTGGCAACAAGTTAACATTCGGGAACATAATGGGCATTAGGGGGCCAATGGGCAATAAATCTTCTGGCTTATCTTCTCATCCAGGTTGAAATCATGTGAATGGAATGGGAAAGCAGGATAACAATATATCAAGTTTTCCAGTTGCTGCTTATGATAGTTGGGAAAATGTTAAGGCAGAGATTACAGGGTCAATGGTATAGCACTTTTTTTTTCTTTTTTAACATTAATCACAGGCTGAAGTGAATTTTGCATTTTAAAAAAATAAAAGTACAAAAGAATGAATCCTTTTAGCAGTTTTGTGATAACCCAACTATAATCATTTTCATTTTGAACCTGTACCAGATAAAGCTGAAGAATGGCAGGTCAAATGTCCCCATTAGCCTATCACTGTCACTGAAAAACAAAATTAAATAATATTGAAATACAAGGAAGCAAATTCTGTTTGAAGATTTTTCTACCCCCACAGCACAGATAGCCAAAAGGAATCACAATGGTAAAAGATAAGCACTAAAAGGGAAAAGGCAGGATTTTAGTCATGGAGTATAATAAAGAAAAATGCATATACATATGCTTCCTAGCCCATTGTCCATAATCCTACAGCCCCACGGAGAAAGGAAACAGGAAATCAAAGAAAGGCACCTAATGAACCAATGGAACCACAGAGTAAAACAGCATTTCTCTCTATTTGGAAGACTTACAAAATTATATCCACCCATCCAACAAATTACTGAATGCTTACTGTGGATCAGGCAGTGTTCTGAGCAACAGGGGTAGTGCAGTGAACCAAAGAAACAGAGCCTCTTACCTTACAAATTTCCAATTCTAACATTGCCTTTAGACTCCAGGAATGTATTTCCAACATGGTACCTCCAGCTTACACCTAAAGCCATGATCATCTGTGTTCCCCAACTATTCCTTCTGGGGGTTTCCTGTCACAGATGAAGGTACACCATCCACTCATTTTTCAAGTGCTATTCAAACTCCAACTTGTAAATATCCACATTTATGGATAAACAGTTGATGTTTTACACGAATAAAAGTTCTAACTAGAGATCTGAAACTTAAAAAAAGAAAAAAGCTCTTCAACTTTATCATTTTTATTCTTTTCTAGAATTCATCTCTTCTCCATGTCTCCAAAAGAATTTTAATTTTTTTTTAAAGATTTTATTTATGTATTCATGAGAGACACAGAGAGAGAGGCGGAGACACAGGCAGAGAGAGAAGCAGGCTCCTCACAGGGAGCCCGATATGGGACTCGATCCTAGGGCCCCAGGATTACACACCCTGAGTTGAAGGCAGGCACTCAACCGCTGAACCATCCAGGTGTCCCAAGAATTTTAATCTTAATACTTTTTTTCTTAATATATTTTTATGCTTGAAAACCTCTTACTACTCTACCATGCTTACCTGAAAATGATTCGTGTAATTACCTAGGTTTTAAATATTTAAAAATATTTTCTTATGAACTCAGTCATAAAATTATTCCTGGTCTATAACTGGTCAAAACAAATACGTAATAAAGGCTGTTGTAAAAAAAAAAAAAAAACCAAAAAAAAAACACCTTTTGGAAATCTTGCTCTTAATGAGATGGATGGGCTATCTTTTATTTATTACAGAGCATAGATGATTATTACTTATCACTAGAATAAGATATGGTTCAGAATTGATATTGAACCGTATCATATTTTATGTAGACATAAGCCCTGAGAAATGTGTATCTTATAAAAAGATGAGAATAGAAATTTTTGCTACAGTGGTATCACTCAATTCTTTCAACTTCCTTCTGATTATATGACAAATCACATGACTTTTCAATGTTACTTTTAATGATCAGCTGACAATTTGAGTACATTTCCCTCCAATTTTGTTGAAAGCAAAGAACTGAAAATAATTGATCCTGGACACAGTTGAGCCATTTGCTTTGTCAACACCAACACTGAAAACGCCTCAGAGTTTTTCCTTTGTTTTGTGCCCTGGAGGTTTCTGTACCCAAGGCCAAGCACCATGATAAACTAGAAGAGTGAGAGCAGTGACTTTCCCTCCTAACTGGAAGAGCCAGGTAATTGTGAAAGCGCAAGTGAAATAAGAATCTACACAGATGGACACAGATTTCCTTAGTCCTATCAGGGCCCACAGGACTCTTAGAAAGTCTTCTGTATCCCAGGGGCAGATATTATATACCAATTTGAATAGTCTGATTGGAGCTGTAGTCATTCATTCCACAAATATTAACTGAGCACCTGCAACATTCCAGACAGTATCCAGGTCCTAGAGACACAATAGTGACCAAAACAGCAAAACTCCCTGCCTTCGTGGACCTTCCAAATGGAAGTGCACAATCTGTGAGACCTGTGCTTGGTCCCTCTGCTAGAGCTGCCTGAGCCTTCCAGAGTCCAGGCAAAGCACTCAGTTTTCCCCCTTACCTCAAACCACTGCATACCCACCCTAATGAATAGTGACTGAGCACCTACTGCATGTCAGAGCCCTAGCCAAAACCCCCAGCGAACCACAGAGGACACAGACTGACTCTCCAAAATGCTATATGCATAAAAAAGCCTTTTTTTCAGATTCACTTTCTGTGTTATTTTAAGTCAGTATATAAAGAAATCTGAGTTCTACAAAGCAAAGACCAATCACCAGGGTCAATTATATTCTCCTTTATATACACAATATTCATCTACCGGCATTGCTTAAAGTCTAAAGCACAATTTTGTTACCAAGCTATGAATGTGGGTAAACCATATCCTGGATAGCGACTGCATTCTCAAGTAATATTTAATCATTGACAAAAACAAGTTACTCCCCCTATCAGGAGAAAAGTACTAGTCCTGAGGACTAACCACTAAACCTTTCTCAAGAAAACAAAGTCAACCACCCGTGAAAAGAGACAACATAAAAATGCACCTCTCCTAGTGTGGAAATTTCCATCAATTAGATATACTTTTGTTAAGGGCTACCATGTCATTTAATTTGGAAAATTAAAAACATTTTCAGTTCCCAAGTTCATTGACTCTAAATGTTTCTTATCAAGAAAGGAGCCTCTCCACCCAACCACACAGCTATAGTTGATAATTACCAAAAGAATTTTCACAAAGGCCCTTTGTAAAGCATGATCCTCATGCAACTAGTCCACTTTTTATTGCCTTTTTGTTTTGTTTTTAAGTCAAGGTATCTACAGGAGATGAGAAAGGTTACATTTCATATGTAAATTTATTAATAAAGAATATATAATTAGAATTTCTTCTCTACTATTGATAATACATTTGCAGTTATAGCTATTACTTCACACCACCAAGACTTGAAAGGCAGCCAGTTGAGGAGGACCATCTACAGTGAAACAGAATAAACATATGAGAGCTGAACTCTTAACTCTGCTTTCAACTGGAAAGAACCACCAGAGATACAATGCATTGTATATTAACATGGTAATAATGAGGTTTTATCAAACCTAAGTAAGGGAAAATACTAAAATTCCATCTAGATTAAAACATTCTAAAAAAATAATAAAAAAAAATTCTAAAAACTTTCCAAAACTTGAGCAAGCCATAATGAATTTAGATAGTCCCTTACCTGACCTCAAAATATGCTATAACGCTATCATCCAAAGATACAGATTATGCATTATGTGTGTAAAGGATACTACAGGCTAGGCTCTAAATAGGATCCAGTCTGAGTTTTGGATAAAGCTGGAAAATATCAACCTCAGATTTAGGTTAATTATGAATTTAATATCAGTCATCAAAGAGGAGAAAATGGCATCAGGCACCTTGATGAGCTTTGCGGAGGACACAATGTCACTTATGTAGTAGTTCTGCCAGAAATGCCAGAAATGCATCTAGTTACAAAGAAACAATTACAGATCTGAACTAAAAAACGTTATGCAAAATAACTAGCCTTGTCTTTCCAAAAAGGTCATTGAACTAAAAAAAATAAATAAAGTGTTGATAAGCTTTCCTAATTGAATTCAGAGAATATCTACTATCTGGAAGGCAGTAAAGTACGAAGGCTAAGGGTTTAGAACTCAGCATAAATCAGTTCAATTTCTAGCTCCAAATCCTGTCTCCATCACGTGGAAAAAGATTTAATCACGCCATGTCCCAATTTCTGCTACTATAAAGGATAACCGTACCTTCTTCGCAAGATTGTGGAGTTAAAGGAGTTAAGCTATCAAGGCCTTGGCACACTTTGTACGTGTTCAGTAAATGTCAGTGGCGATATGGAAGGTAAAGAGCCATCGGACGGGGTGAAGAGTGGTGATGGTGATGGTGGTGATGGTGGTGTCAGGGAACAAAGTAACAGTCACTGCCCTCACAGAGCTTAGAGCTAGAGAAAACATAAGAGTAACTCAAAGCAGAGAGACACAAGCACCTTGGCTGGGAAAAGGTTCCAGGGTACAAAGACAGGGAACACCTAGGAAGAGCACTTAACCCAGGTGTTGAGGTCATGTAGGGCTTCCCAGAAGAGGTGACATATAGCCCCTCATTCTGGGAGGCTAGCATGCACAGAGTGCTGGAAGTTAAAAACCGACCAGGGGCTGAGAGTAGAGGACTGTGCCCGTGATACAGAATGCTGAGGTGGAAGAGGAGGTAGAGAGAAGGCTACATGGATAGTAGGGCCAGCTACCACAGGGCCCCTTCTAAACAAAAGATCCTGGGCTTTCCCTTTAGAACTAAAGGAAGCCAACAGAGGAGAAGTTTCTCCACATAAGCACATCTGCATTTCATAAACCATGAAAATGCATACTGCACCACTCTGCTGTGGTACAAAGTGGAGAAACAGATGAAGACGGGGCAAGACTGGAAAGGGAAGCCCAGCTAGGGGCTGCTGTTAGGATTTTCCAGGCAAGAAGCGCTGGTGCTAGAAGCCAGGGAATAGCAGCAGAGAGGAGAGGTTAGAGTCTGGGGCCTGAGATGACAGGAAGGAAGCATAGAGCTACAGATGGTATAGGTACAGCTCCTGGAAAGGCAACTGGATGGGCTGTTGTGCCAGTCACTGAAGAAGGAAGGAAGCTCAGGCCTTGGGGGGTTTCAGAGGTGGAGTGGGTTCAGTCTGGGTCAGACTCAATGGGAAGGACCACTTCAATGGAGTTATGCTTGAGTCTTTCAGGTCTGCAGCAAACTAGTCCCCATCTTGAGGAGGGAAAAAATGCATTCTTCATTCCCCAAAATAAAACACCTAACCCAAACAGATTTTATCTTGCTCTAATCTGGGCTCTAATTGCAAAAGATGTTTAAAAAGAATTTAAGGTCTGTCCTGTCCATCTCAAACATTCCATGGTGTAACTCTTTCTCTATAAACAGACTTTAGGATGGATATTTGTGACTCTCCACAGGTTCATTAAATGTAAAACTTTAAATTCCCCACCTGGAAAGCCAGCAACATTAGCCAGAGACTCCTACTTTACTTGAAAATATTACTTTATTGAAGAAAATCCTAGCCCTCATTTCCTAGGTTTTAAAGCATATAACCCCCACTTACACCCCTCAAAATAAAATTGCCCAGAGCAATGCTCATGAAACGTGCACAGGTGTCTGGACAAAAACACCTATGTTGATTTTTATAAATAAAACATTAGATTAATTCTTGGCCCAAAAAGTCTCAATTATTGATCCAATCAGAAACTAGACTCATCACAAACACACAAAATCATTCTCATTGCCACACTGTGTGCTCAATGTGTATGTGGACAATGGTTACAGGCAACTTTCCTGAAGGTACACTGCACTGGTCTATGCTCCAGCCATTAGACAGTCTGTCTTAGCTCATTTCCTCCTGAAAAAAGACTGCAAGTTGTCCTCCATGTCCATTTTCTTTCCCTTTAGGAACAGAATCCCTAGAGTCTTCCATCCTTACTAGAAACCCCATTTCCAAGCCTCCTCTGTAGTGATGTAGGCATGTGACTCAAGTTCCCATACTTGGGAGGTGAGGGTAAGTGATGCAAGAACTCCCAAGGTTATGTCCATAAAGGGAACTGCTTGTCCTCTACTTCTTTTTTCCCAGAGACTAAGAAAGATTCAGGAGTGGTGAGCCGTCTTCAGCTGGTGCTTGAGCAGAAGAACCTGGGCAGTGGCAGCACAAAGAGGAGTCTGAGTCTCTAATGGATTCATGCAGCAAAAGGCTAGCCTCCAAACTGACTACCAGCTTAGATTTTTACATGAAATAAAAACTTACTGTTCGAGTCACAGTTACTTTGATCTTTATTAAAGTAGCCAAACCAGTATCTTCATTAGCCACTGTTCCATTATCGTCTACAATTACGCTGAGTTTCTTCACTTAAGGGATGCCTCATTGTATCTTGGAGCTTTTCATTTATCATAATTGCACCCATCACTGCATCCCACACAGTTCACAACAAATGTTTAGGCTGGAGTTTTCTGCACAACAGGTCAACACCAGTTCTTTCCACATGGTCACATATTCAACGTGCTCCTGAATTTGTTGCTAGAGTCAATATTTGAAGAGCCCACATATATGACTTTCAGTCCATCTGACAAATATTTAACTTTGGTGTTGTACATGATGGTGACATCCTAAAGCCAGCACCAGGACTTGCCTACCTTGATTTTTTTTCCCCTCTATAAACAATGAGCAGTTGTACCGAGCGCTCTAGGTGTCCGTGGGAGGGAGAAGGCTTTCCTTCCCCTCCACAGGATGGCCATGTGCCAGTGTCTAAAACCTGTTCATATGTTACCTTTCATGGCAACAGAGCCCTTTGCAAATGTGACTCAATCAAGGATCTTGAGATGGGAAGTTTAGCCTGGATTATCCACATGAACCCAATTTAATCACTAAGGATCCTTACATAGAGGGAGACTGGAGAGTTAGAGGTGTCCAAGAAGGATTTGTGATGGCAAAAATAGATGTGACCACTGAAGTAGCAGTTGGCATGCTGTCAGTGCTAGAAGGGAACCATGAGCCAAGGGATACAGGCAACCACCAGCAGCCCAAAGAGCCAATGATCAGATGCTCTTCTAGAGCCTGGGGAAAGAACACAGCCCTGCCAACATCTTGATTTCAGCCCAGTGAAACCTACGCTTCAGACTTCTGACTTCCAAAACAATAATAGAATTTATGTTCTTTCAAGCCACCAGATTCATAGTAATTGGTTTCAGCAGCAAAAGGAACAAATGCAGGATCCTTTTATATGTGGTACTGTACATTATAAGAAATCAATCAAAGTTTAGGGTAGGATTTGTTCAGACCTTTAAAAAGCCAGATGGGAATAAGCAGTTTTAGAAAATGAGAATTGGTGGGAGTGGGGTATAAATAGGTGACGGGCATTAGGGAGGGCACTTGATGTAATGAGCACTGAGTGTTTTATGTAACTGATGAATCACTAAATTCTACCCCTGAAACTAATAATACACTGTACGTTAACTTGAATTTAAATAAAATATTCAGTGTTAGTAGTGTTAATATGCAATTAATCTCTCATTCTACTGTACTAGCAAAAGTAGCTCTCCCTATCCCCTCCTGTGGGGAAAATGTCACAGAAGTTGAATATTAGCCATGTGGCAGGTGCAAGCAAGTGTCCTAGCTAAATAAGATGGTAACCCCTACCCCACTACTGAATGAATCCATCTCAGGATGAATCTGGATCCCATTTTTACAAACTGTTATTGTTCTAAAGAATGTTTGTTAGTGAAATAACAGTATTTGGCACTTTCCGCAAAGTCAGACAAATTTAGAGTTTTTAGAGCTGTTACTAAGCAAAAGCGCTAACCATGCAGGTTATGTTACTGGTATTCTTTAGGTCAGGTCAATGTAGGTCATCACTACATTGATTGTTAGTTCCTGCAGGTGTTGGATACAGAGAAGCAACAATAGGCCAGTGGGGTCGTGTGCTGGTACCATCCTAGGGGCTGAATAACTGACCTGGCGTCATTCATTCCCTTCAGGCCCCTTCACTTAGTTTTAATCAAAGGGGTTCACACTCCAACAGAAAGGTGGCTGCATGCTGAAATTACCACTCTATCCTGCTTCTGGCCTCCACCAGCTGCTATGCTGCTATGATAGTCACAGTTCCCAGCTCAGAAGTCCCTAGAGCTGTAGTTTCCCGGGAGGGCACTCACCCTGACATTCCAAAGGGAAGTCCTAAACTAAGCCCTACTATGCCCTTTAGCCCACAGTTAATCTACAAGTGACTGCAGAAGGTTCGTTTCAAAAAATCATTCTCAAGTATGGCCTGTTTCCACTGCCAGGATTTCACAAAATCAGACTCACAATTGTAATGTCAACTCCGGGCCTGCACTTACTGCCCCTCCTTCCTCCTGACCAGAACCCAGTGAATGTTGTCTAATACCCAAAATAGTCTAGATCCATGTAATAGGACTCCTTTTGTTTCAAAAACTAAATTACTTCTTTGTAATACATCAGGATATCACATTCAAGAGAATACACATTATCTCCTGTGCTGCCCTGCATGGGAAAGAAAAGCTAACCCCTCCAAGCAGAGGCTTGGTTTGAAAGACTTTTCTGCTTCACTGTTTCAATTTGTTCTGGGGTTGGGTAGCCATTATAACTGAGAAAGTTTAAGTTCTTCCACCTGTGGCTTACGTTTCCTGCCTAGACAACTAACATAAGATTTATTTTCTTCAGTCTCCTGATTTAGGGCACTCTAAATAAGCATTTCCCTTTGATTCCTAAAGAAAGCTCTATCTATTCCAAATGTTGCAGAAGACTGGATGGCATGCATAGAACACCTTTTGTCATCTCAGTAATGATTTTTATTACACTTTTTAATGCCTAAAATTCAGTATGCATTCACATGAATATGATATATTTTTACCTTGGGAGTTTGCAGCATATCTGTCCTGTATATAGTCCATTTCTGCCTTGTTCACATTATGGATTCCTAATATGTAAAAACTATGACTTTTCTTTCCTTATTTTTTAAGGACTTAATCAGCTGCTTTTTTGGCAATGTTAGAAATATGCAGAAATAAGTCCCCTAACACCATTTCTCATCCCATAAACTCAGCCATGATCTTTAATTTCTTTAAAAATTTATAATTTATTTCCAACAGGTACCAAGAAGATTTCAGGTTTATATTATTTACAATTCACAAGTTTTTCCCCCTCCTTGTTTTAGTCTGCTTAGGCTGCCATAACGAAATATTGTAGAATGGGTGACTTAAAATTTAGGTCTTCCTTCAGCTAGAAGTCAGATCAGTGCACCAGCATGGTCCAGTTCTGGCAAGAGTTCTTTTTCTGGCTTCTAGAAGGCCACCTTCTTGATGTGTGCATATAGCCCAGAAAGAGTGCAAACTCTGATCTTTTCTAAGGGCTAATCCCATCATGAGGGCCACACCCTCAAGACTAGATCTAAACCTAATGATCTCCCAAAGGCCCCATCTCCCAATACTATCAAGCTGAGTGTTAGAGCTTCAACATATGAAATGGAGGAGGAGACCATTTCAGTCTGTAGCACTCTCCTTTGAGGGACAATTTTTATCAACCTTAGAATTCGTCTACAGCCACAGCTTCTTTATTAAATAAGTAGAGACTGAACACCTGCTTGGTCCCTGGCCCAGGCTAAGCGCTAGGCATGCAAGAAAAACTGAAGAATGTCTGACATCAACAGGGCCAGGATTCATAGGTTCCAGTTGTAAATACCATATTGTGTTGACTCCCTGGGGTGGCCATGCTCAGACCTCTCATCTAGAGAAGCACAGATGACTTTCAGCCTCTAGCTGCCACAACTTTGGGTCCTCCATGGGAGGCTGTACCTCTGTAGGCCGATGCCAGCCAGTGCCTAGGTATGCAGAAGATCCTGGAGTCTGGACCCTCCAACAGGCAGCTTTGCTCAGGGAAGCCCCCACCAGCCCCCAAGACTTTCTCAGGACCTCCTCGCCACCTAAAGGTCCACCACCACCAATCTTCCTTCCTTCTTCCCACTCTCGGTGGGAAGTCTTAAAGGCTCTCTACCTTCTTGCATTCCCTGCCATCACCCCCGTCATCCAGACATTTCCCTAACTCTCGTCTCTTGCATGCTAATCCCAATTTGGCATCTGCTTCTTAAAGGACTCAAAAACAAAAATCATGCTCAAGAAGTAACTTTATATAAAGTAAACACATCTAGCTCCCAAGTTACCTATGCACCTAACTGCAGACAAACACCACCCAATTTTGTTTTGAGGCTGGAAAGGTTATATATGGAAATCCGGCAACTTGTACAAACATATAAAATACATAAAGATATTTAGCAGATATAAGCAGCTAAAACAAATGATAGGATAAAAATCTGATTCTTCTTAAATTCAAACTAAGGCAAAACTGCAAACTGCTCACTTTAATGGACTGTAATGGAACCTACAGCTACTGGGAACTTCTCCTGTCCCAGTCTTGTACAAATTACCGTGGAAGATACTGGGACAAGCAAGCACAAATTAGGCTCCCTGCCTTCAATCCTACAACCTGTGGTGATACCAATCACTCAGGATTCTTGATTTATCTGTTTAACAATTTCCTTAGACTTTTTGTGCACACTTATGAAGAATTCTTCTGTGCAAGGTGGGATACAAAAATCACTACATTTTTTAAGTCCTTCCTTGGGAAATAATTTGGTCTTCAGAAGTAAACATCATTGTATTCCCTGTCCAGTCTCAGAAGCCCCTCTCCCTAAAAGCCTTCAAAGGGAAAAGTCAAACTTTTGTCACTGAGTCTTATGATTAGAAAAGTCTTTTCATGGTCTTGTACACAGATGCCACCCCATATTTCTGAATTAGGAAACTGGCTCAGGGCATTTGAGTCAACTGATACAGATGGATGTGAAAAAAAAAATATGCTAACATGGGTTAGGATTTTGTTTTTGTACTGCAAAATATATCCTATGTACAAAAAAGCATATAAAGGAAATATGTAGTTTAAAGAATATAAAGCAAACAGTATGTGTATGCCATTCAAGTTAAGTAGACTATTACTGAAGCTTTTAAAGCCTTTTCCTCCTTCCTTCCAATCTCCCAGTGTAGAGTTTCTCAATCTCAACACTATCAGCATGTTGGGCCAGATTCTTATGTGCTTAACCAGTATATAGCTGGATGGTTAGCAATACCCCTAGCCTCAACCTACTAGATGCCAGTGGCATACCACTGCCACCACCCCCCAACTCCACCCACCCCCAGCTCAGTTGCGACAACCAAAAGGTCTCCAGCCAATACCA
Organism: Nyctereutes procyonoides; assembly: GCF_905146905.1. Lineage (NCBI taxonomy): Eukaryota > Metazoa > Chordata > Mammalia > Carnivora > Canidae > Nyctereutes > Nyctereutes procyonoides. Next base: position 26,999,461 of record NW_026575046.1, read on the forward strand.
TGTATCCCCTGGAGGGCAAAAATCACTCACTGCTGAGTACTACTACCCTAAAAGGTAACATCTGAAATTTTGCTTATCTTTATGGTGTATCTATCAATATACGTAGTCCTACAACATGTTGCTTAGTTTTGCATTTCTGAACTTTGTGTCAAACTGCATGTATTTTCCTGTGGCTTGTTTTTTTTTTTTTTTTCCATTCAAAATCACACTTGTAAAATGTCTTCACTGTCAATTATATAACTGCAGTTCATGTACAATTTTTTGATTATCTCTTTCTGTGGCTGTATAACATACTAGGAAATTAGAACTCCACAATTAATCCAGTCTATTACTGATGGACATTTGTAATACTGTGTTGTTATGAATATATTTCCCAGGGACAGTCCCTGCATAGGTCGTCTTATAATTATGGAATAATTTCTCTGAGATATATACTTGGGAGATTTGCCCATGTCACAGAATATACCGGCATTCAACTTTATTATTTTTCAAAATGGTTATAGAAATCTACACTCCCACCAGCAATGGAGGACAAGTCCCGTTGCTCCACATGCTCTCCAACACTCAGTTCTTCATTTATATTTTCATGACATTTGGTACTGCAAAAATACACGTTGCTTACCGTGTGAATGCCAATTCTACAAACGGCAAATGAGGTCTGGATACATTCAGACATTCTCTACGAGATTAAGAATAAGAAATTACAACTAAATGTTTGTCCCACAGAACTGACTTCTCCCCCCTTGACTTGCTTCCCTCTTTAAAGAAAATCTGCTATACTCTGACATCTGCTTTATGAGCAAATAGCTGAATTTTTTCCCCTCCTGTCTGCTCTTTTTAGGCCAGCTCAAGTCAGACCTGAATAGTAGACTGTGTGGCATAGTGTTTTATCATGAGACTATAAAGCAGATCCTTCAATAGGCAGTAACAATTCAATACCATTAAGAAATGGGATTTGTTATAATGGCTTAATTTCAATTCTGCTCAAATATCTAATTTTTAATTCTTTGCTAGAAGTTTTATAAGCATTTATTTAATTTAATTCTTACTAGATCATATAGGTCTAGAGTGTCCTTACAGAAAAGTAACTTTCTGGGGGATTGGATGGCTCAGTTAAGAGTCCGACTCTTAATTTTGGCTCAGGTCATGATCTCAGGGTTGTGAGATTGAGCCTCACATCGGGTTCTATGCTGGGTGTGGAGCCTGCTTGAGAATTTCTCACCTTCTCCCTCTGCTGGAACCTCCTCTTAAAAAAAAAAAAAAATCCTGTATAGAAAGGAAACCCTCCTTGTTAAATATTGAACATTTTGAATGGGCTGCCATTTAGAGGAGATGGAGGTTTCAGTCTCCGAATATCCACACAGCATTCCTTTTTTTCACTTCTCTCCAATCAACTTCAGATTCCTAAAACTCGTGTCCACTTGCAAAACCATGCAGACCAAACGTGTATGGATTTATTTTAACTGGAAAAGTATTTTTTTGCATATTAAATTGATATAGAGTCAAAATAACCCTAACTTTATACAGTTTGACATTGTTTTCATGGTTTATTATCAAGTAAGAGCTTCAGCATGAGCTTAGAATGCCACAAGCCACAATCATGATTGTAATCTGTTGTGCAGAGGAAGCAGAGATACAGGATCCCGGATTCCCATGGTAGCCAAAATTCTCTTAAAGATGTATTCCTTCTGAAGGTCAAGAAGCCCTAGCAGATTGATTTTGCAAAAGTCTGACTCTTCAGATATCCGTAAGAAACTAAACTCTGTATGATTAAAGAACTTTGGTACAGACGAGGCTGAAAGCCAAAGGCTGTATGCATGAACCTCCAAATAAAAATAAAAATGGGGAAAAAAATCAAGCTCAGAAGATAATTTTCTTAAACTTAATCTAAACTTTCAGAAAGTTCCATTCACTGGTGCCATTGTTCAAAAAAGTGGCTGATGATTTCATCTTGGGGAATGTTTCATTAAGGAATCAACACTACTAGGTTTCTTCATTTTGAATGAAATGCATTACTGAAAAGACCCCAGGGCAATGCTACAGGCCCCCTCAGAGCTGAGAGAGAATTGCTCATTACCCCTTGTCCCACATTAATTCCTCCGTTCCACCTTGGAAAGTCACACCAATTTGTACTTTGTACAAATTGATTTAACAACCCTCAGCTGAAAAGGTTTTTTTCCCCAAATGACAATTAACTTATTTATTTTATGTTCCCTGGAATAAAAAAAAGTATATATCCCAGCCATATCTTGAGCTAGGGATGGTTGTGTAACTAAGTTCTCCGTAACAAGATGTAAGGAAAGGATGCACAAAGGGAACAGACTCTAAGAGGGACCCTTTGGCTCTCCTGCCTTTCTCAGCTCTTTTTCCACTCTGTAGAATCACACTTTGTTACATAAGTCTGTGAGACTTACTGTAGCTCCAGCAACTACCTCAGAGCATGAGGGCCCCCAGAGATAACAGGCACATGAAGTGGAACCCAAGCATGAGTGAGCCCGGGGACAAAACGACAGTGGAGCTGCCACACGATCCACCTCCACACCCTGTGCATGAAATAGAGATCAACCTTGAACTTGTTTATAGACTGGTGTACATCTCAACTTCCTAACTGCCTACAGAGCAATATTTTTAAGAAGTAGATGTCCCTAATGACATAAAGGAGTCCTAGCATTTGTCATTAGAGAGTGACTCTTCAAGAGCTTTACTTTTCAAAAGGGGAGACATTCGTCGTTACTTAAAAAACCTACTTTCCACTCCCTCCTTTTCACATTCCCAAAACATAAAAGTACTGTTATTGGGATTGCCAAAATCATTACCCTGAAAATCCTAAACGTACTGTTTTCCTCTGAGTAGCCTTATTACCTCATTCCCTCTAACCATTACCAATACTTCCTCATCGCTGAGCATCCCACCACAGACCAAGTAACAGGACCACCATCCAGCTCTAGCTGCTTTCAACACCATGAATGGCATCTCTCGTCTCAGTAGACGGAATCAGATAAAAAGGGCTTAAAAGCCTAACCAAACTTCCTTTGGCCATGGTGTAAGAACCAGTAGTATACTTAAAATGACTAGATCATATTCTTTCCCTGTACAGATGCTCTATTTGCAAGAACTCATTTTAATGGTAAACCCATGGGATAATACATAGCGTGGAATGAAAAAGGAGTAATTATTTCCAATTAAAGAATGAAGCTCTACCCCAGATAAAATCTGACCCAGTAGCCTCTAAATCAGCATTCATAAATCTACATGTAGACTTGCCTAAGAACTCAAGAATGTTATTCACAAACAACCTTCAGAACAATCTCTCTTTGCTATCTCAACAGAAGTGTAAAAAAGATATTCTGTCAAAAGCAAGTCATAGATTGGTTAAGATGTGTTAAAATATTAGGTCGATAGAATAACTAACATATGTAATCAAGAAAAAGAATACTCAATTTGAAATAAGTTTACTTACAGTTTACTGTTGTTTTCCCTAAGAAATTTCAAAGGTGAGCATGAAAATAAAGGAGAAAAAAAAATCTTCAACAAGATGACAGAAAATGTTATTTACCATAACAGTCCATAAAGGATTTCAAGGTATAACAAATTTCATCTCCAGAGGGTGTAAAAACACGATTTCTCTTCTTCTAAAAGCTATTTTAATAGTTTGGTGTGTTATATGACCCATCCTAATGTAAAGATGGTCACGTTTCCTTATTTTCTCCTCTTATTCTGCATGTGAGGAGAGTAAGAGGTTAATCTAGCCAAGCCAACTCTGTAGAATACCAGGAGTAACATTCAGAACTGGAACAACAAGAAAGGAGGTGTGACAGCAGCTAAAACCCCTTCAAAAGAGGCCCACACCTGGCTCATCTCTTGCCAAAGAAAGCTAACATCTAGCAGGTTCTCTTGACAGCATCCCAAAACAAATGTGCTGGAGGCAAAGATGCAAGATTTGGGGAACTGTGGACAGAGAAGACCCGTTCTAGTGCATTCCATGGTGCACGGGAGCGTCAAACTGCCAAGTGGCTAGAATCCTCCCCCAGTAAAGGTCATGTCAATCCGGATGCTTTGAGTCACTGCTCCAGACTGACAGAAACAAACCCTGGGAATGCCACTTGCTTCAGAACTCAGCATTTCCTTCTGGGAGTGTTGTCACTGAAAACATCCACAGTGAATTATTTCACATCTCCCTCCGTATGCTCTAAAAGTTACTTTCCCCAAATAGGAAATAACTTTTTTTTTAAAGTCATGAATATTTATAAAATAAAATGAAATTCTGTTTACAAAATGTACAGGATTTTATTCCTCACCATTTCTTAGTTTCTTCCATCTAGAGGGGGAAAAAAAAAAAAAAAAGAAGAAGAGGGTGATCATGAACCCAGAAAGAAACATTTGCATCTAAAGCAAAGCTAACAAAATTGGCTCTCAACATTTTCTTCAAGGTTTTTAGTTGTATAAGTGCCACCACCATCCCAAGAGCACCTACATGTTCCAAGCAATCACCACACCTGTCTGACCATGGAATACAGTAGTTCAACTAGTAAAAAAAGGAAATACTGCCTTCACCAGCTAGAAAAAGAAAAAGGAAAATCATGCATGATCTTTCTGTGAAATTCAGGCACAAAAATTTGAAAAGCTACCTAGAAGAAATAACCTCAGATTTGCAAAGTCATGTACCAGAAATAACCCAACACAAGCATAAATTGTCCTATCAAAATTTATGGATTTCATTACAGCAATGGTTTGGCTAATCTTTTGCAAACAGCACTGAAGGTCACAGGTAATAGTCTCACAAAAGCAGATTTTGGCTTAATATTGAAAAACAGTTCTCTTTCTGAAAATTCTAAATTAAGAAGTATGAGAAGAAGGAACAAAATGCCCTTCTGATTTATCAGATTAAAAATTAATACCACTTACCTTGGGGAGTTTATTCCTTCAGTTTTTACAAGACAATGGGGTTAAATTCAACCCAAAACAAAAACAAAAAACAAAACCCATGCTGAGCATCATTAATGTGACAGGCTTTGTTAGGCGAGTATACAAAGATAAATGAGCCCAAGCCCTGACATCAATGGTCTCCTAATGCAGGAGGGAGTAATTTAACATACTTGCAACAGACAATGGCAATATAAAGGTGTTCAGCATAATAACGGTTTTGTACAAAGGGTTTTAGGGAAACACAGTGGGAGACTGAACCCAACGAAGACTTTCTAGTAGATTTATAAAAGATCAGGAATTAGCTAGGTGAAAGGAAGTACAGAAGGTCATCGCAGGTGGAAGGAACATGAGTAAAAATCATGCACCAGCACAGGACGTGCAAGGATCCGTGGGCTTTTGGTATAGGCCTAAACATCCTATTTTCAAATAATCACTTCTCAATCTGTTATTGGTACTTACTGTCTACATTCTGTCTACAATTCATATTAATATACAAAGCCTCCTTTTAAGCTTTTATCTCTAACTCCCTGTGTCAAAGGAAGTTTCATTTGTTGAGGATCACACAGACTGTCACATTATGAAGTCTGCTCTTCTACAGACTCTACACCCTGCAGTTGAAAATGCTCACAACCAAGATTGCCACAGCTTATTAAACTACAAGGCTGGCCTTCATTAAGGTGGCCAACCACCACGGTATGGCCCAGCAGGGAGAGCTAGGCGAGGCCAATCATTCTTGCTCTCCAAAATTTAAGTGGAAAAATACCAAGAAGATGAAGCAGTTAGCAGAGGGAAGTGAAGCTGACAGAATATGAAAAGCAAAGCTATTAAGTAGCTTCATGAAGAAACACAGTGACCTACATTCATGAGAAAGCCAAAAGTATGCATAAAAAACTACACAGAAAAGAGATCTACAGAGCAGAAGAGATTAACTCTGTCAGTAATCTCAAGAAGTAGAGATACAAATACGTGAAGAGTAACTGAAGAGAGCTACAGAGAAGACTGTTTCTGAGTGAAAAAGTCATGTATTCTTCAGTTTCTTTTGCAACTATGGTTTGCAACCAGGTTCTAGTCAATGAGATCTTCAGAAAGTCTGAAGTCTTCCAAAGGGAGGCTCACTCTTCCACACTTTCTCTATCCTGAAGCCTGGAATGCAGAAGTGATGGCAGGAGCTCTGGCAGCACTTTGAACTATGAGTTTCAAGTCCACACGCTGAGCAGCAGCATTGTAAGGCCCTAACACCTTCCAGACTTACCTGAGGGAAAAAAATACACATCTCCCCTGTCAAAGTCACTACTTTCCAAGCAATTCCAATCCCAACAGATAAGTTGTTGAGACTGCTGAGACCGTGTCATCTCAACAAGGAGAGTCCCTTCAGATGATCAGATGGAAATGTGATGCATACCACTTTACACTAGTGTTTTCCTCAAGGCAGAGAGGGAAACCACAGCTGTTAGTTATATAACAGACCTAGGATTTGGAAACCCAAATCCTTTGGACTTGGGAGCCCACACTCAATTATTAAGAACAAATGAATGCAAATGAAGTCAAAGGGAATAGCATGTTCATAAGTATTCTATGGCTCAAATACTCTACCAAAGCCAATTTTTAAAAGCTGATGCAGTATCACTTACCAACCACAAAACGCTCGGACAAATCTCCACAACCCTCTAGCCTATCTAGACAGAAAGGCTCCTACTCCCAGAACCTAGGGAAAAGGTGCATGACCACCAGAAACTGAATAAAGGCACCAGCCCCTTGTCCTGCCAAATTCTGATTTGTAGGGAGTGGAACGGATTTCTAAGAGCACAGAGGATTCTGGGGAGACCCGCAGTGTATTTTTGTATGGTGGTAAAAAGTCTCTCATTACCTTTAAGCAAAAGAACTGTCCACATGCAGTGACAACTAGAAGAGCTCAGCCTTAATATTTCACCTCTCCAGGCTACTGCTGTCCCTGGGATGTTTCACTGCTGCAGCATGGTAATACAGTCATCCTTTTGAAAGGTGCAAGGATTTTATATGGCCAAGTTGAAGGCAGTGTACGTGGCATTAATAATCTTCATTAAATAGATACGTATTTGTAATGAGCACCTGCTCTGTGCCCGGCAGTGTCCTCTTGGGCTGGAGACTAAAGCAATGCATAGAGCCCCTGCTTCTCACAGGGTTTACACCCCAGTGCCCATGCAGGCAAAACCAAGCAAGTTAGGGGGCACCTGAGTGGTGCAGTCAGTTGAGCGTCCAACTCTCAATTTGGCTCAGGTCGTGATCCTGGTGTCGTGGGATCGAGCCATGTGTTGGGCTCCATGCTCAGCATGGAGTCTGTTTGAGATGCTCTCCCCCTCTCCCTCTGCCCCGCCCCCTGCTTGCTGTTCTCCTCAAATTTTTAAGAAAAAAAAATTAAGTTAGAGGGTAAGTGCTATGAAGAAAGGTAAGAGCAGAATGTGCAAGTGAGAGTGGACTTGGGGTACTACCCTTTTTGAGAGCAGATATAGTAATTCTAACAATATTACAGACAAAGTAAGGGAAGGCAGAAAAGTTTTCAACAACTTTGCTTCAAAAATCCCTGCTGTGGGCAGACATGGTACTCTACCATGAAAAGTCACAGCATCAGATACTCTATTCAATAGTTCACAGATACTTATTAAGAAGCAGTTCAGGGAGCCATTAAGAGTATAGATTTGGGGGTCAGGCTTCTTGGAATCAAATCCCAGCCATACAACTTACTGTTTGTGGGACTCTGGGCAAGTTACTTAACCACTCTGCATCTTAATTTGCCATTCGTGAAGAGAGGATAATAGTACTAAGTACTTCAAAGGGTAGGGGGATTAAAGGAGTTCTAGAAGGAAACCTAGTAAGCTCCAAATTTGTGTTTGCTTATTTTTAAATTGAGTGTCTACTGTGCTCCAGGCACACAAATTTCTCTACGCATCTGCACTCAGGGGCCCCAGACCTGGGAGGCCTCAGGAGATGTGCTCTGCCATCAGCTTCTAAGGATCCCTGGATCCTGCTTCACATTCCAGGACTATGACTTCTCATTGCAAACACAGTCACCCAGGGTACTAACTCAAGATTCTCCAAAGGAAGAAATGTTCTGAAGCCAGAGGGCTTAGCTCCCAGCATGCCCCACCCCCCAGACCCAGCACCAGAGGCAAAAAAACAAAAACCAAAACCAAAAATCATTCATTTCAGCCAGATCCCATACTGCTGTTTGGCCAGGCAATTTCCAACTATATAAAAACAGGTTCTAGTCTACATTATGTTAAATTCTACTAGTAGATTGTCACAACATTTTAATGTTCAGTATTAACATTTTATAACGACAGGCATCCATCCAGGTGACAATGCAATCCCCAACTAGACACTTAGGAAGGAATATTGTTAGAGTCATAAGAAAAATTCTATTTAAAACACATACATTTATCCTCCATTCCCTCTCTCCCATTCTTTCTTGGATGTAATTGAATACGAACTGTTAACACTGCCCTTCTGTTGTCAGGGATTCTGTCTTTGAACTATTTTAAGCCTCTACCTGGACATAACATGATACTTAAATTGTCAACGTATTTCAAGTCCTGAAAAGATGCAAGTGGGCAAGCCCTTTTACACTAAATCAAGACCTCCATATGAAAATAACTGTACTGCCCAGAAACACTAGTTACAGGAGAATGTGGTCCAACCATTTAAAGAGTCAAAAAGCTTACTGGTTTATGAATTAGACCATCTGGATTTTTCGTTTTTCTGACTGTGGTAAGAGAAATAAGCTAAGTATGAGCTTTAGAGTTTAGACAAATCTGTGTTCAAATAATTCAGAGCACAATCTTAGAAAACTTCTGTGCTCCAAGCTTTAGTAACTGGTCCTCAGTTACCAGTGAGAAAAGACTACTACTAACCTTATTGGATCAAGTAAACAAGCATCAGGTGCTTGGCAAAGAAAAGACATTCCCTCAAACTCACTGAGGCCCAGGCCAAGCCGTCAACATCTGCTGCTGGACAGTCTCCCCGACACATCCCCCACCTCACCCCCTCATCCCTCACCTCTGAATAATCCAGTTTCCAGGCTGTGGAAAAGAGCAAGATTTCAACGTGCAAATCAGGTCCTATTACTTCCTGCCTAAAACCACTTACTAGTGTAAGAGTAATCTTAAGTGAAACTCAACTCCCTAGGATAACCTCCTGGCCCCACAGGATCCAGTCCAGCTTTTCTCTGGGATCTGCTTTCAAAGCCAGTTTCTTTGGGCCACTCTTCAGCAGCTGGTACCCCCAACTTCATGTCTTCTATGAACAGACATACCACTTTCTTACATTTGCTGAAGAAAAGTGACCAATCAAGATGCCTGGGGAAGTACTTGGGGATTTACTTTGAAGTCCCAGGCTACCTGTGCCCAACTCAGGTGGCTAGAATCTACCTACTTTTGGTTCCCCAGGGACTCTGCCCTAGTTCCCTTCCCCCTCAAGGGACACTATCTTTTTTTAAGTTTTTTTTTTGTAAGTTTTATCCCTGTCCCTAAAGTCTAGCTGCAGGTGGCACAAGTCCTCTCTGCTTGCTGTTCACATCCTTGCTGCCCACCTACTCCAAAGATGTACATGCTGGCCCTTCTTACTGCATTGCTTTTACTGCTAATTAATTAGAGACAGGCAAATACAGGGCAGTTGGGAAAACAAAAACAAAACAAAAAAACAAAACCCAACTCCATCAGTAAAGTCTGCAAACTCCTTGCCCTGGTTTCTGATTGTATGGATAAGTAAGCCTCTTAAACTCCTATCCCTCTGCCTCTAGGAGGGTGGATTTCCCCCAAACCCTGCTCTTCACTCTCAGGCCAGATGACAGAATCACAACCCACAAATAAGTGGGTTACATACAGCCCCTTGCAAGCCACTCCCTTTAGGTGAGTAATGGTTATTTATGAGGACAGAGTTCCTAGTCAAGGTTCCTTTAAGATGGTGAAAAAAAGACGAATGAACCCATAGTATTGAATTCATATGGAGCCACACACAATTTAAAACTGTGACTGTCGGTGGCGGGCACTGACGTGGGCACTTGACGGGATGAGCACTGGGTGTTATTCTGTATGTTGGCAAATTGAATGCCAATAAAAAATAAATTTATTATTAAAAAATAAATAAAACTGTGACTGTGATTATCTTAAAATGACATTTATTAAGAAACTTCTACATGCTGGCTTGTTTTGCACGGTCATCTCTGTCCTCACAACTAGAGCAAGGAGGGAATTTCTAGGTCCTTCAGATGAAACACTGAGAATGAGTTACCAGCACATGGCTGCTCAGTGACACAACTTCCATTTCCACCTAGGTCTGATTCCAAACTGGTGGTTTTCAAACTACAACCCCCACAGGGTTCGAAAGAGGCAGCTAGATATTTAAGAAATTACTTTTATGAAGAGAACTGATTTTTTATTAGAGGCTGAAATGAAGAAAAACATACTCAAATGTGCTGTACGTGAACTTTCCACACGCCGGAGACCACCCATGCACACTCCTGTGCTGCCAGAGTAACGTTTTTTGTTGGAGGGTTAAGTCTCCGAATAAAACCTGTATCCTGCTTTCTGATCAGCATGGGAGTTTTGACTTGCTCCGTTTCCCACCTGGGCCAGTTGACCCCTCCTTTGGCAACCTGGTGGTCCCCCACTCCCGGGAGGTCACCAGATTGATGCCAATACCCAATCAGCATGCACATTACAGCCCAGAACTCCTGGGCTCAAGCAATCCTCCTGCCTCAGTTTCCTGAGTAGCGAGGACTACAGGCAGGCACCACTGCACCCAGCTATATTATGCTTGCTTTCTTTCTTTCTTTCTTTCTTTCTTTCTTTCTTTCTTTCTTTCTTTTTTTTTTTGTAATCTGCTTTCTGATTGAAGAGATTGAAGATGAAGCTACTTTAAAATCTGTAAGTGTTGCGACTGTGATTCTATTACAATCCTATTCTCCCTTAATGTCCCAAAAAAGAAATGTTGAGCCAAATGAACCCAGCAGATATCCCTTCAGTTCTCATCCATCTAAATAGATTGAAGTTAAAAACCATCGAAATCTTTTTTTTTAAATTTTTTTTTTATTTATGATAGTCACACACACACACAGAGAGAGAGAGAGAGAGAGAGAGAGAGGCAGAGACACAAGCAGAGGGAGAAGCAGGCTCCATGCACCGGGAGCCCAACGTGGGATTCGATCCCGGGTCTCCAGGATCGCGCCCTGGGCCAAAGGCAGGCGCCAAACCACTGCGCCACCCAGGGATCCCAAAACCATCGAAATCTAAATTCAGTTTTGTGTTTATCAAAACAGCTTCATTGCCCTCACTGATCTTGAACACACTATAAGGAGACAGGAATCATAAGTTTGTATAAATCACGTATAAGAAAATATCGTTTGTTTTAGATATCTGAGTTCTGCATAAAATTGGCTGGAAAGAATTCCATTGTTTAAATGAAAAGAAACATTTGAAATCCTCCCCTATTCAATCCTCCCCAGAATGAATTTTAAGAAACTCATGGTAAATAAAGCACAGAGATGGCCTCATATTAAGACCAACTGATAAGCAGGGGGAAAGACGAAAAAAATCTTGCATCGACTTTGCCTTCTCACTCAATGCATGAAGCCCTTCTATAATGTTCTTTACAGGTAGGAAGCACCTTCTGCTTTGTCATTTCCTATTCACACCAAGTGGCTAAACTTACTAAGAAAGTTCCTTACCTTGAATCAATACCTGCCTTCCTACAAATTCTGACCCTTCCATTACAGTCTGCCTCTGAGGATTCACCAGATATTGTTTATGTCCTTCAAAGCACTGAAGCCATTGATCTTAGGGTCTCCTTTTAAAGGTATCCTGCAAGTACAAAAACCAAAATTCTGATGCCAACAATAACAACAAAAATATATCATGAAATACTACCTCTCCTCAAGGAGGTAAATTGATTCTACTAGCCTAGAGGTAGACAAGCTATAATCTATGGGCCAAATTTGGCCCACTGCCTGTTTTTGTAAATAAAGCTTTATTGGATCACGGCTACGTCCATCTATTTATGAATTATGTCTGGCTGCTTTAGTGTGACAATAGCAGAGCTGTGTAGTTAAGACACAGACTGTATAGCCCACAAAGCCTAAAATATTTACTAGCTGGCCCTTTACAGGAAAAGTCTGTCCACCCTGTTCTAGCCCACCAACAGGAGCCCACAAGCAAAGAATTGTATTATAGTCGATGTTTTGGGATATAGTTCAGTAGATCTAGAGTTATCCCTGGGTTACCCATGGTGCCCAAGTACCTACCAAACGTTAAGCTCGCTATAAGCATTTGAGTAAGAAACATTAGATAGAAAGGGAGACGTTGGGAGGAAAGAAGTATAGGGTTTTCCTTCTCCCAAAACTCATTTGACATTTATCCTTCAAGGAGTATTTTAAAACTTAACAGATCCCTTTTCTTGTTGTAGCTCAGTATTCGAACACAGGTCTGTACATCTGAATTAAAATCCAGGATGTGAAGTTACTGTTACATTTCAAGTAAATAAAAATGGATTAAAATATTGTTTTATGGAACTCGTGTTAATTTTGAATACCGAGGAAAAAGCTTCCCACATCTGCTCTCAGAATATTCACTTGTTGCTATTGTTTTAATATCACTCACTGCAATAATGTAAAGCAATTGGGATAAATAATCTTCGCCTCCAACATGAACTCAGGACTCTGGATTTGGGAAATGGAAGAGAATTGCTTTAAAACAGAGGAGAGAATCAAATCATCAAGGAGCTTATTAGATCTCGATTCATCATCTCCATCATTTCTTCCTAATCATGCATTTTTATGTTGGTTTTCAAGACTTCTGTATGAAGAATTAAAATATGCATCACTTCCTACACAGTTCTCTATAATTTTGACTTTTTTAGCAACTTGTTTCATTATACTCATGTTCTCCTATGTAACAAAGAATCTGATTTCAAGAGTTTTAAAATTAGCAACTGAAGGTCTATTCTTGTCATGGAATCAAAAGAGAAAAATTTCACTCCGTCTGTTTTATGCAACCATTTAAAAGAATACTAAGCTCATATAATTATGGTAAAAGTATGAGCACTGAGAATACAGGGGCTAGAAAAATATTTGTCTATGGGTATTTCCAAAGATAACCAATACAGTAAGGCATTCTCCTCAAATCAAGATGTATTTGGGAAAACTGAAACATCACTAGCACAGGACACTACTGCCTCCACACTCAGGCCACAGAAAAATGGAGGTCTGAGCCCAAAGAAAGAGAACGTTCCACTTCAAGCTCAAGAAGTAAACCTGCCCACAGCCCAAGGTCAGGAGCCCTGAAAAGGTCAGGAAATGCAAAGGAAACCCAGGAACAAATAATCCTATCTAAATGACCCAGTCTTTATTTTTTTTTAAAGATTTATTTATTTATTTATTTATTTATTTATTTATTTATTTATTTATTTTTATGATAGACACAGAGAGAGAGAGAAAGAGGCAGGGACACAGGAGGAGGGAGAAGCAGGCTCCATGCCGGGAGCCCGATATGGGACTCGATCCCGGGACTCCAGGATCGCGCCCTGGGCCAAAGGCAGGCGCCAAACTGCTGAGCCACCCAGGGATCCCCTGACCCAGTCTTTAAAACATATGTCTTGAAAACCCAGTAAGTCATGGGGAAATGTATATTATGCTAGGAAATTTTATTGGTAAACTACAGGATGCACAATTTCTATGCAAAATCAAACAGAAATTCAACAATTCCAAGAGGCTTTTTACCCCCAGCACAGGGATTTGAACAAAGGACCAGCTGCAGTCGAGAAAAATTCAAAATGACAAAGAACTGCAACAGTATCCAATAAATCCACCCAGTACTCTGTCCTCTATACAACATGCTGCCTCTCCGGAAATATTTCTAAGGGAAGGAGGGATAAAAGAGCTGGCCAAGCAAGCACATGCTGGGGGGAGACAAGTTCTCAAAAGCAGAAATATGACTTTCAAACGGTTTGGAATTCTCAACTTCTATTGGAAAAATAGTCTAAAGAAGGACTCAGAAAATGTGCCTGCTAAGCTTAAAATGAGTCATCTCATTTAGCCCAACTCAGGTCGCAGCTCCAAGCAAAGCTGGCCTACTGACAGGTGTGGGCCACCATGAGCCACACTAGGACCTTTCACCCCTGGAAATCAGAAATAGCTGCCACTTCAAGCAGTAAGCGAGCAGCTACAATATCTTTAGCCCAGTTACTCTGTACTGTGTTTGTTAGGTGGAGACAGGAAGATATTTGAAAAAAGCTGGCATTGGAAAAATGAATGGAATAGAACTAGAATTTTTCCGGTGACAGGAGTGCTCTAAGTCCTTGTTTCATATACAAAGTCCCAGTCCAATATTTGCAGAAGAGCAGTTCAATAATAGCACTTTAACAGTGCTTGGGATACTAGACTCTCCTTTAAATGCTTTCTATAATTTAACTCTGATGGAGGCACTATTAATATGTCCATTTTGTGTATGGGGAATGTGGGGCACAGATACTGCACAGCAGGTGACAACTAGAGAATGCAAATTCAGGCAGTGTGGCCCCCAAAGTCTATGTCCTTTACCATTCTCTGTACAGCTTCTCAGCCCAACCACTGGCTTTGCAGCCATCTCATGTACGTGTGCCAAGCTCTGGAAACAATGAGGCCCACAACCCAGCCGGCACTGTGACACACCATGCTTTGTCCTGTAACAGATCCAGGAACCAAGGCCTGAGGCAGGGCCGGCTGGCCCATTAGCACATCTGGGCCAATGCACAATGGTTACCTTAGCCAGCCCAGCAGGAGCTGGATTTCAGCCACACTTGCCCCCTAGGCACCTCTGCAGCATCCAATGGGTCTAATTGTCTAAGACAGCCCCAAGAGCAGCCCTGGAAGGAGCTTCAATTCGGTTTTGGTAGTGAAAGGCTGGAGAAGAAAAGACTTAATGAGACGAGGAGGGAAAGGGGAAACTCACCAACCAAAAACTATTTCTGCAATCCTAGCTCTGATGATTTTAAAAAGGTAGAAGTTGGGGGGGTGGGGTGGGGAAAGGATTATACAGGCCTTTCAGCTTTATGAACACATCCAGATTACTATGCAGCAGTTCCAGACACTGCACGAGCAGACTAACCTCCCAGGCTGCCCTGGCAAAACAGTGCTAAGCAGGCCGCAGTAAGAAAAACTGACTCCACGAGCTGAGAGACTCCAGTCCAGTTGGCAGGTGTCAGCCTGGGCCATCTTCAACAGCTTCTGGACCAGTTTTCTGCCCTGGGAGTCTGGTGCCAGCAGGGACCCTGGGAGCCCCCCAAAGAGAAGCGGCTTGTGTGACAGATACAGCAACCAAGTGCCCCCAGAGTCCAGTCTCCTCTCTTTCCAGGGACCAGGACATCCTTGGAAGCTCAACTCCTCTTAGCAGAAAAGTATAGGCAGAGGGTCTTAAGAACTGAGCTGTGGTTTTCTTTACCTGAACTGGGACCCCCTGCATAGCACAACTAGCTTAGACTTAACCTTCTCCCGACTACCTAACCAGAGAACTGCTACATCAAACGCTTTTTGGGAAAGCACCTACCTGATTCCATCATCTTTCACATTACAGTTACCCTTACCTCCACGTCTCTGTGCCTCCTCTCCAAGCCGTCCTCGCACAAGCCCCCCTCCCTAGCCTTTCCAGAGAGCCCTCTGCTGAGGTATATTTCCTTAAGCAAGCTGATTAACCTTTCTAGGTCTGTTTTTAACATCTGAAAAATGAAGCTGATACTAGCATCTACCTCATAGGGCCCTTAGTAAGTACCTGACAATCTTGAGAGCATTATGCTAAGTGAAGTCAGAACCACAACAATGATAGGACCTCACTTCTATGGACTCAGAAAAGGCAAAAACAAGCTCACGTCTATAAAGAACAGAATAGTAGTTGCCAGAAGCAGGTTTTGGAGGGTGGCAAAATGGGTAAAAGGAGTCAAAAGCTACAAACTTTTTAGTTTTATAACTGAAAGTCCTACGGACGAATATATAGCATGGTTTAGTTCATGATACTGTATTGCATTTTTGAAAGACAGCAGATCCAAAAAATCATCACAGGAAAAAAAATTTGTAACTATGTAAAGATATTAACTCAATTTAGTGTGTTCATTTTGCAATCTATACAAATATCCATTCATTGTGTTGTATACCTCAATTATACCTCAACTTTAAAAAATACCTTCATTGTTGATATTGGCAAGCAATTTCTGCTGTGACAACGAGCAAGAGGAAGCATCAGAGGAGAGGTTGTCAGCACTGTGGTAGAGTACATGTATTATTTCAGTGAATCGTCATCAAACCCAAGGGCGAATGACCCTTACTATCCCCCACTTGACAGAGGAATAAAGTGAAGCACTCAGAAATAACTTGCCACAGATAGAGTGAAGACGGTGAAGCCAGAACCATGAAATTCTTCTACACCTGCAAGAGCTTTGTGAAACATCCCCTCCCCGGTGTGGCCTACCTCAATTCTCTGGAGATCATCATGGCTCTCCACACCACTCCTACTCCTCTCCAGGTTCAGGACAAGGAGGGGCACCTGGGTGGCTCAGTTGGTTGTGTCTGACTCTTGGTTTCAGCTCAGGTTATGATCTCACAGTCTGGAGATGGAGCCCCGCATCAGGCCCCATGCTAAGTGGGGAGACTGCTTCTCTCCTCGCCCTTTGCCCCTCCCCCAACTTGTATTCCTTCTTTCTAAAATAAATCTTTAAAAAAAAAGAAAAAGACTAAGGACAATGAGTTCTAGTATCTAACACGCTTTACTTCTCCTTGTCAATAACACTGACTGACCTTCACCTCATTCGCTGAGGATATCTGAATCTGACTCAGCCTCTCAGTCAGAGTCCTGCCATGGTCCTGGCAACTCTGTCATCCATGAGCATGCTCCATTCAACACCTCGGTCATATTTTTTCTTCCCCTAACCTCCCATCCTTTCCACTTCCAACCAAAGCCCCACTAAAGCTTCCCCTCAGAGAACAGCTCTACCTCTCCGATCTTAAGTTCATACAACCTTTTGTCTGACTGCACTGAACTCTCTACCTCCAGTTTTCTGAGCATTTACTCCCAATGACACCCGTCATTCAGCCTCATCAAGACCACCAGTCCCTTGTGCATCCTGTATCCTCTATGTGCCCTTCCTTCCAATAACTCAATTCATGGACCATCGCTACAACCATTGTCTTTGCCATTGTCCTGAATTCCTCTATTCTATTATCCACTCATTGACTCACGTTGGAAAAATTCTGACCCTTATTAACCTAACTGCCTACCTCTTGAAACCTACGCCCAAATAGCTACATCTGGAAGAAAAAAAATTCACAACCCTGCCAAATTTGGGTCATTGTTCAGTCATGGCTTCTGATGTCAACAGTGCACAGAGACCAACGCTTCAGGATCCCTGGTCATCCACTCACCCTTGTTCAATCCTACTCAGCTCAAACCCCTCCCCCACCGCACTGCAGTCCCCATCAGCCAAGTGACTTCCTATTCTACTTCATCAGCATTTATCCACCTCAAATTTGGCCCCAGGGTAAGAGGAAAGCTGCCCGCTCACCCTCCCCACCCCTCCAGCTCTGGTTCTGTCCCCATCCCCCTTATGGTGCAATTCCTTGACAAACCTCCACTGCAAGCAGCCTCAACGCCTTGCCTCCTACTAGGCCTGAGCACACCATGGCCCAAGTCACCACAGATGCGAATCCAGTGGCCACTTTTCCATCCTTGTTTTTAGGATCTCTGGGCAAACTGAACACAACTGGCCACTCCCTCCTTCTGGAAAGGGTCTTCCTTTTCAGCCTGCTTGACTCCACACTTCCCAGGTTTTCTTCCAACCTTTCACTTCTCTCTCAGCCTCCTTTTCTGGCTCCTTTCCTTTTCTCTGATCCCACTAAAACTGTGTGCCTACTATGTGCCAGCATTAACCAAGGCACTGAGCTTCCTGGGGATTCTTCTCTTCCTGCTCTGCATGATTCTCCCCTGGGATGAGTTATGTTCACGGCTTCAGGGACCATCCAAGTGGTGAAGACCAGAAGGTCAGACATTAGCCCGACCGGAGTTCCAGTTCTAGCTCCACTGCACCAGGGGCAGGACCCTCCATTTTTCTGGACCACAGTTTTCTAATCTCTAAAATGATGACAGTAATGAATAATTCATGAAAACCACTTAACACTGTGGCTCCCACATAATACAGTATATGGCAAGTAACAACAAAGTGACCTATTGTTTTTTAACTTCAAGAGTTGTCTCTGAGCTCCCATCTACCTACGTAAAACCTCAACTCGGATTTTGCACAAGTAGCAAAAACTCAGTAACACCAAGATCAAATTCCTCATTTTCCCCTATCACGCCATTCCTTCAAGTGTTCTCTACCCCAGTACATGACCCCATTAGTCACCTCTATACCTGTGGTAGTTTTAAAAGATGCCCACAAATTCTTGGACTTCCTCCCACCAAGAGGTGACTTCCATATCCTGCCCTTGACCCTGAGCTTGCCTGTGTGACTGCCTTGATGAACAAGATGTAGTCCAAGTGGCGCTGTGTGGCTGCTGAGGCTAGGTTAGAAAAGATTGGCAGCTTCTGCCTTGGTACATTCACAGTGAGCCTTCAGCCTGGATGTAAGAAGTACAACCACCCTGATGCAGCATGTAGAGACACCACATGGGGAGAGATGCCTCAGGAGTCTACACTCTTCCAGTGCCCAGCTATTGGGCTGTTCCAAGCCCAAAAGCCAGACAAGCATATGAAGAAGACTTGAGATAATCCCAGTCACCATTTGATTGCAGCTTCATAAGGGATCCTGAGCAAGAACAGCCTAGCTGAACCCAATTTACCTCCAGATGCATGAGTCAAAATAGTTACTGTGTTAAGCCCCTCTTTGAAGATGGTTTGTAAATGCAATAATAGATAACCAGAATAATTCTCAAACCAAAACCCTAAAGATTATCCCTAAAATCTTTGTTCTCACCTTCTATATCCAACACGATATAGAGAATTCCAGTAATTTTTTTTTTAAAGATTTTCTTTGAGAGCATGCATACAAGCAGGGAGAGCTACAGGCAGAGGGAGAGGGAGAAGCAGACTCCCCGCTGAGCAGGGAGCCCGACGCTGGGCTCGATCCCAGGACCCCAGGATCATGAGCTGAACAGAAGGCAGATGCTTAACTGACTGAGGTACCCAGGTGCCCCCAATTCCAGCAATTCTTAAAAGCATCTTCTTTTGCACATCTGTCCTGCTCCTACCTGGTTGTGAGTACCATAGCTTCCTTCCTAAATCAGGACATCATCTTCCTAACTGGTCGTCTTGCTCCAGTCTGGCCTCCCTTTCCAACCTTTCACAGGACAGTCGGATCTGACAGGTCAGTCTCGGCGAACTTTGAAGGTTCCCATGATGTGACCATAGCTGGGCTCTACAGCTCCATGTGTATCCACTGCTCCCAACTCTGCTCCAGCCACATTGAGCCCTGGGAGCTCCTTGGAGTGATGGAGTTACTTACCCCAGGTCTCTGCATAAACTGTTCTTTCTGCCTGGCCTTCCCTATCACTGGGCCAACTTAACTTCAACATTGCAGATTAAAAATGACTCCTCTGGGAAGCTCTCCCAGGCCCTCAAGTCTAGGTTAAGTTTCCTTTCAGACACTCCCTCAATAACCTTTATTTCCCTCTAAATGGAATATGCCACTCCAAAATGTAATTGCTTCTTTTTCATCTCCAAGAGTGTAAGTTCCCTGACAATAGGCCAATGGCTCACTCACTTGTACATCCCTAGTGCCAGGACCACATCAGAACATAAAAGGCTCATAAAAATTAGAGTTGTTTCAGTAAATGACTGATAAATTACATCAAGGCAACTCTATCACTTAAGAAATAAAATAAGAATGGAAGAAAGATAGCTATTCCAGGAAGGATGTAAAGAGACTAAAAAATTCTGAAATGAAATAAATATCTGAGATTACCTAATTAATCCCATCTTTTTATAGATGAAGAAACAAGTTAATGAGACTGACTGGCTTGCCCAAACCTCCACACCTGGCTGGTGGCAAAGCCAGGAACAACAACAACAACAACAAAAAATCAAACCAATTAAGTCCCATGGTACCACTTTAGCATGTCAGAATCTAAGTGAATCACATGACTGAATAGTGCAGAATTTCAGAATATGGCCAGTAACTTCTCGAAATCAGAGATCCGCCTTATAATCTTATATTATTCTTAGGCCTGAACATATGGAAGTAGCTTTGGGCAACTTTAAATTTCTTTGGAGTACACACCCATCAGAATGGGTAGATAGAAGGATTGACAATATTTGGTGAGGATACAAAATAACTGGAACTCTTATACTGGTAGAAATCCAACTGGTATACCCACTTCAGAAAAGTGTTTGCCAGTAGTTAGTAGACCTGAACATACATATACCTGATGAACCTGAAATTACATTCTACCAATAAAGATTAATATTTCCACCAAAAATATGTGCTAGAAAGTTTGTAGCAGATTCCCAATATCCTCAAAGTGAAAACAGTCGAAAATGTCCAACAACAGAATGGGTGGACTAGTAATGATAGATTCATAATTACATTGCAACAAAAAAGAACAAATTACTGATTCATACAATGTGGATGAATTACACAGGCATGCTGAGTGAAAAGAAATCCTATGTGTAGCTGTTATTCCATGTATATGAAGTTCAAAATCATGCAAAACTAACCTATATCAGCACTGCCCAGGAAGGGACACAAGAGTGTCTTCTGGAGCACTGGAAAGGTTTTACATCTCCATTTTGGGGGTGGTAAGATACAGGTAAATACAAATTTATCTAGCTCTACCTATAAGACTTGAGGTGTTACTACAAGCACACGATTAAAATTGAATAAAAAATTAGAAAAAAGATAAGGTGTTCTGTACAGATAATGTGCACATTATGTTCAATGTAATATAATGTATTCTCATTCAACTCTCAAAAAAGCCATTAGTTTTGTAAATAAGATTCTTTAGAAGTCATAATTGATATCCTAAAAAAATCTGAATCAGAATAGGAAGAAAGAGGGAATAAAAAGTGATAGTTAAAAAAAAAAACTAACATTCTTTTTGGGACTTTTTATAGAGCAGACCAAAAAAATATGTTTTATCCAAGGTCAAGGACAACTTTTTAATGTTCAGCTCTTAAAATGTACATAAAAAGGATAATGGTTAACTCCACAGAAATTGTACACTGCCAGTTTGGAAGAGGGAAAAAAATCCCCAAAGTATCACTGATGCAGGGCAGGAGATGGGGGAAAAAAAAAATCAAGGATGTATACACTTTGTCTACACCGCCATTGATACCATTACATTGAGTCATATGGACTCCTACCAATCAGTATAGAAAAATCTAATGCAATTTTTTTAAGTACAGTTTATTATGTTTTTATCCGTGCTAATCATCACAGAGGCAAAACTCTGAAGCTGTCTGGATTTTGCACACAAGAAGATAGTGGGTTCAGAGTGATTTGTCTTAAGCCAGGTTCCCAGGATTTGGTGTTTTAAGAAATTTGTACAATCTAAATACACACACACACACACACACACACACACACACGCTCATACAAATAAACTTGAGGACTAATACAGGAATGTCATCTTTTTATTCTGCTAGGTAATGACATTTTGAGAGGGACACTATCATTCACTATCATTTCAGAACGGACCATATATTCTAACATCTACAAGAAGTTGAAACAATGTTTCAAGTTTAAGTCTGTAGATTTATAATTACTTTGCAATACTTTCCCAATTTTCCATTTTGCTGTGGGTGGGTATTTGGAAAACACCTTAGATCACGCAGGAAATAGGTGGGATATCTAGGAATCAAATACAGAACTTCAAAGTTCTTTTTCTTCTCTGTTGCAACAGAAGGTACAGATTAAGATCATGCACATGTCAGCAACCCTTATAACAACCAAGGCAGTTGTGATGACTCTTCCTCCTGACCCTCGGTTTCCTCAACCACAAGACAGAAATAAAAACTACTACACCTCTCAGGGTTGACAAAAGGGCTAAAGGAAAAGTAGAATCCCACATTAAACACTTCCTGCAGAATCAGAGAGTAAATTCTTTTTTTTTTTTTTAAGATTTTATTTATTTATTCATGAGAGACACAGGCAGAGGGAAAGTAGGCTCCATGTAGAGAGCCCAACGTGGGATTTGATCCCAGGTCCCCAGAATCAGGCCCTGGGCTGAAGGTGGTGCTAAACCGCTGAGCCACCCAGGCTGCCCAAGAGTAAATTCTCAATAAACATTAATCATCATCATCACAAACTTTATTTCATAACTAACACTGGCTGATTCTATGTACTGTACTAAGTATATTACTAATATTAATTTATTTAATCAATATCAAAAGCTTTAAAATGCAGGTACCTTTTGACCTTACAACTCTACTTCCAGAATATCATCATAAAGCAGAAACACCCCAGAGGATTAGAAACACTGCATGTGATAATCCCACTTTTAGAGATTTGCCATGCAATCTGCATATTAAAGGCTGTACAAGAAACTTGTTTTACTCTGTTGCAGTTTTTAAACTTAGTTGGCACTGGAACTGTTTTTTGTAGTAAGACTCATTTAAGTATCACAGAACCAGCACTCCTTACAATACATTAGCAGAAAATATCCAGAATTTATGCATAATATTCATCTCAAAAATGCAACAAACATAAAATATTTAATGAAAAGTGATTAGTCAAGAAAATTGTCAGTATATAATGCAGAAAACTAAATAAGAGAAACTTAAATTTTATATATTCATAGAAGTAAAAAGTAGGTTACAAGAGATCTTCATTATGATGCAGGGCTGAAAATGCCAAATGGTTTTCTGAATTACTGGATTACAATTTTCCCCTCACTAGGCATTCCAAACTTCCTTTTACTTTAAAATGCTACCAAAATAATCTCAGTCCTTACCTAGGCCAGAATAGGTGTATATATGTGTTAATAGGATTACACTGATTGTCATCAACTGTAAAACCAAAATCCTAATACTGAAGTGCAAATAAAATTTCATTTCTAGGATTGTGTAGTACTAACAACATATACAAACCATGCATCAAAACCAACACTTATTTCCGTCTGAGCTGCTCACAAAATCCAAATGAGATCCCTACATATAAAAGCATAAATGATATCCAAACCAGAAACAAGAAACACATATCTGATATACATATGAGCAACATTTAGTGATCTCACAAACAGAAGTTTCAAAAAGGCTGGGATTTTACAATTTCTATAAAATTATATTTAACATATTGTTAGTATATTCCTTATACATACATGCAAATGTAAAAAATACAAAAACAATGCATGAGAATGATACCCACTAACTTCAGTATAGAGAAGGGGAGCAGCAGGCTTTAGCTCTAGCCTTAAAGTTTTTTTGTTTTTAAAAAGCAGTTTTTGAGGTTAAAATGGTAAGAGGTTAACAACTGTTAATCAGGGAGGGAGGTACACAGAAGTAGGTTTTATTTTCTGTACTTTTCTGAATATTTGTATTCCAAATACTTGTATTAAAAATAAAACTTTGAAGGAACTATATTTTGTTTTAGCTCCTGACTCCATGATTAGGAGAATGCTTAGGAACTGGTACAGTCCTTCTGTGCTTCAATCAATGTTTCTGGCAGGACTCTATAGACTGTCATCTATGAGAGTGAGGCCACAGAAGCAGCTACCCTGTTGAAAAAAATGCAGGAATCCCTCCTGGGGAGACATGGACACAATTACTCAAGAGAAGTCAGTCCAGAGGTCAGAATAGTGCCCAGCAAATCTGGGTACAAAGGAACTTGATAAATGAGACTGGCCTGCAAATCCAACTTTTCAAATGGTTCCTCTCAAAAGCATGTAGGTGTGTTTGGCATGTAGGTGAGCCAAAAAGCAGAACACCGTTTATGCAAAAAGAGTGGAGGAAAGTAGTTAAAGAAATGAAAGCAAAATCCCCGAGTAAGCTGGCTCACCTGAAGGCACAAACCCACACAGCTGGCCCAGCAGAACTGGGTTGTAGCTATACTCCTGGGAGGGCTTCTCCCCAGAAACCAGGGGACAGCAATCAAGTGATCCCTTGATTGCCAGCATGGTGTCTGATTCATGCTGCTCCACTAGTCCTCTCAACAATTATTAGCAGGTAGGCAATACTGATTGCTTCCAGGCATGGGCTTAGAATCCCCCAGGCTAGGCTCATACTCTAGCCTTGACATTCTACTGGCCAACACACCACCTCACTGAGCCTCAACTTCCCTGTTTTCTAAGGCATTGTGTTCTGAGTCAATAGCATCTGGTCAATAGGACTGATGGGAGGATTAAGTTTGGTGACAGGAATAAACCACTTTGCACCATACTCGGTACACAGTCCCCTCTGTTTCTGGTGGTGGTGATCAAGATAGTCCAAGACTCTGCCGGACGCAGGTGCCAAACTCCGATGGTATCACCCTGGGGCCATTCAAGGGCTATCCACGTGTCTTTAGAACTAGAAGTCAGAGCTGGCTACATGATTTTTGAGGCCCAGCGTAAAATGAAAATGTTTGTAAAACATCAAAGATTACGGCAGTGGTAACCACGGAGCATTAAACAAGGTGTGGGGTCCTTGGAAACTTCATCCCCCGTGGCCACACGCACTTGAAGGCAGCCCTGCTACAAGTAGAAGTGCTCAAACACTTTGTAGACACTTGAAATGAAGGTCAACAAGAACTGAGCTTCCTAGACTCATCCAAACACTGGAAGCATTTGGGCAGATGCCAGGGGGAGAGCCACAGCAGAACTAAAAGGGACTGTAGACTTGAAAATAAAAGCCCACCATTAATTCAATTTGTGAGAAGTTATCAAAGGAAATTGCTGTTTCCTTGTTCTCTGTGATATCCTTACCAGAACTTCCTTAAAAATCTTTCCTTCTTTCCAGTATACCTCAGAAATAAAGTACTTATAGTGAATTTCGGGGGACTTTGCCCAACTGAAATCTGTAAGCAAGAGGCTACTTGGGGCCTAGTGTCTGCTGGGATGGCCTCCCTTCCCCAGGCAGCACGTGGTAAAGGAGCCCAGCAGAAGTCAGATGATCTGACAACTAGGCCCTTGGTCTCAGTGACCTCTTCACAAAAGAACTTGTGACAGGCAAGAAGGTGCCCCTGGAGTGACAGTAGGGGGTTGAAAGAGGTGCCCTAGCAATCCATTTGTGGTCACTTGATGAAACAGGAGATGCTGAAAGTCCATCAACTCCATGACCAGAGTCAGGACATTGTAGGACAGGAAGCTCAGGACACATTTCTTTATATCCAGTCATTTAGCAAAGCCAAGTCCTTGAGAAGGAGGGGACATCAGTCAGCCTCCTCAAGGCCCCTGGTTTTTTAGCCTCACTTAAGCAGCAGCATAGTATCTATGTGCAATGTAAAAATGTCAATAGTCTCCCAATACCTTCAACACTAGGCTGGAAGGGAAGCCACAACCCCAGCTCTATTATTTGTCAGTATGAACTTGGGTAAAGGACACCATCTCTCTGAGCCTCATTTCAATGCTGTTACGCAGGGAAGCATTTACAAAGTTGTATGGCACACCATAAGTGCTCAATAAATGTTAACTGACTTACCCTCACAACTCATGCTTAACTCCCTCCACCATACCTAACCCAGCATGCCAACAAGCACATGCCTTAGGCTCCCAGAGGGCATGTATCATTTCTGCTGTGGGTCTTTTCATAGACTCCCACATCAAGACTTAAGACTGCAGCAAAAGCAGCTGGAGAAAGAGAACTAATGCCTCTACATCAGAGTTCCTGCTTAATGGTACAGACGTTCTTCAAACTTTTTTGCCATGACAAGTCCAGATGGAAGATCTGTGCTTGCATTATTTTAATCTTATAATTAAAAGAATATTTACAGAACTCTCCAATTGTAGTTAAGACTAAAAAATGTTTGGCCTGGTGTTGTCAATTTGACCAGAGTCAGAACATACAACTCATAAATGTTCAGAGTCATTAAGGGTTAAAAATAGCACTTTAAATTTAACTGAGCACCAGATAAAATCCAAACGTGCCTTCACTCCTCTTCTCAAATAGGCACATTTACAGTTGACTGGTTCTTTGAAGTAGATCATGAGTTTCTGTTCTTGGTCAGTTGGTTTTTATTCTGTAGATGAGTTGGTACTTGTGCTGACCTATCCTACCCACTGACACACAATTTTTTTTTAAAGATTTTATTTATTTATTTATTTATTTATTTATTTATTTATTTATTTATTTGAGAGAGAGAGAGAGAAAGAGCATAAGCTGGGTGAAGGGCAGAGGGAGAAGCAGGCTCCCGCTAAGCAAAGGAGCTTGACGTGGGGTTCAATCCCGGGCCCCTGAGATTATGATCTGAGCCAAATGCAGATGCTCAACCAACTGAGCCAGCCAGGTGCCTTGACACACAAATATGTATAATGGCAGGTACAACCTAGGACCAAGAAACTAGGTCAGGTTCACCAATCTATATGGGAAATCAAGAACCCTGGCCTTAAATTCCAAACACAATATTCAAATGCAGTGATCATTAGTTAACTATTAGCATCCAAGACTAATCAGCCATTTTCAGTTGTCACATTTTCAGTTGTCACGTTTGTCACACTAAAACCCATAACTCTGGGTTTTAGTTCACAATGAAACAAGAACATGTAAAATGAGAAACCTACCAGAAAGCCAGGGGCACACCAGAAGCTGCCCCCTCTCCGATGCACCTTATGATACCTGTCCTGCCATTGACTGACTCCTACTGCCACCTGCCTGGCAGTCCTACAGCAGGGAGACCTCAGCTGGGAGCTCATCCCTCCAAGACTTTCAGGGCCATGCACAAAGCATGGGTTCCATGAATATCTGTGGAATCAATTACAGACTGTTTTTGATACTTACAAAAATCACATTTTGATATTTTCAAGGATCTTATGACATCTTGCCTGCTGATTACCACTTTAAGTCTATTCCATATACTGGCACTAGTTTAGAAGCTAGCCCAGCATTTACCAGAGAGAAGTCATTAAGGTCTTAAGATAGAATAAGCAATGTAATCAGAATATATTAACACTTTATATCTGGAAAAAAAATGTTTATAAATCCCTTTCCCTCCATTATCTCATTTAATCATCCTAGGCATTACACAAAGCAGACCAAATTTTACTGTTTTGATGGAGAAGGGGGAAAAGGGTAAAATTCTAACCAATCAACATGAGCTAGGGCAAAAAGAAAAATTTGAAACCGAAAGGAACCTAGAAGTTGATCTAGTCCAACCTTCAAGGAAAACCTGGTAGATGGGTTTCTCTTTCATTACAACTTTTCTCCTACCTTATTCAAAAAGCTCTGCACATGGTCTCACTAGTTCTACCTGTCAAAAGAGAGTGAAGCCAATTCTGCCTGTTGGAACAGTAGCAAAATTTTTACCCATGGACTGGACAGATAAGAACATGGCCTTTAAAGCCCATCATGAAGAAAAGGCGTATGGCCTTCTAAGCCAATTTCCTTAACTGGAAAACATGAGATTTTTATATTTAAATTGCCACCCAGGCTAAACAGAGTATCTTGATAATCTTGAAGTGTAAAGGATACATTCTGCATTCCCCAGAACAAAACACCTAATCCAAACAGATTTTATCTCATCTCAGTTTAGAAGCTGGTGAGAAAAGTAGTACTGGCCCTCAGTCTCATTCATTCAGTTCAACAAATACTGGACACTGGGTGATATTTATTTAGAATTAGCAAACTACCACTATATCCCTGAACTGATTTAAAACCCCTATCTTGAACATTAAGGAGTTACACTTCTCCCTCACCTTATTGGTCACCTGTAATTGAGGACATTTCTCTTATGAAAAATCAACAGCAACCTTAAAGATCAGCTTCGTCATTTGTTTCAATACCCACAGTCCTATTAAAAGCTGTTAAAAATAGCACTCTACCTTTCTCTCATTTCTTCTCCTTTCTAATTTCTTCCAAATAAAAAAGGTTAAGTGATGACATCCTATCCAAAGAACAATGCATAGACAATACCTACACACAGCTCCTTCTTCCAGCTTCCGACAGCAGCAATAAGAAAAGTCAAGCACCGATTACAAAAGAAAAGATAGCATACACCAGTATTCCTGTCGAGTACATGGACAAGGAACTCTAGCCCAGGAGCTCAGCAAAATCTGAAGAGCCAATCATATTGTAATGAAAGGAGCATTTTTTTTTTTTGCAAGTCAAAGAACTTGAAAATTGACTTATTTTAGAAACAAGATCCCAGATGCAATCAACAGAATTTATTAAAAACCAATTTCTGGGGGAAATAAAATCAACACCATATAAAGATTATATATAAGCAAATGAGTCAATTTGAAAGGCAAGAAGAGAGGAATGATGTATGGCATTCATTTTCTCAGAGTTAAGAAATACAAAATATTGCCTCTGAAGGGTTGTTTCTTTTAACTGAAATTGGATAGAAAAACTGGCCTTCATGTTTAAGGCTTTTCTTAAATGTTTTCACAGGAGATACTTGGCACACTCATAAAAACTGACTTATTGAAGACCTTTTTTTCTCATCTTCAATGATTAGCCAATGATTTTTACATAACAGTTTCACTACAGTTGAGTTTTTCTTAAAGCTTAATGTAACAAGATATTTTTTAGTACCAATGCAATAGAGTGTGGGGGCGTGGCAGGTGAAACCCAAAGGCTGTGTCAAATTTGGGGCCCACTGATTTTAACACAAACCTGTTAGTAAACTGAAAAAGAAATTAATCTGCCTTTAAGGTACCCTAAAAGTCTCACTAACATTCACCAACTTTAGATAATCCAACTAGAAATTAACCAATTTTCAATCCCCAAACCCCAAATGGTTTGCTGGTTTTGGCACCTCAGCTTTCTGATACTATTTGTAAATTTAAAACTCATCCACTAAAGAAATACATACGGGTATCAGAACCACCAGATTTTAGGAACTACTTAAGTATCCAAAATTAGCTTTCGGTAGTACAGGTAAGGTCACCCTTTCCTACTTGGAATTACCCTCAACAAACTTTGGCTTTGAGTGGACTGCAAAACAAAATCGTAGTATTGTTTCTTATAAGACAGGCTACAAAATAATCAGTTCCTTGATTTAGAAAATCTAAGAAACACTTGACAACTCTTAACCTTCATGGCACTTTGAATTTTAAAGACCACACATAATCAGATAACCTCCTTAACTGGCTCCAGGTGTGGGTGGATAATGTCCCTTTATCACCAAGATAACTGACATCAACAAATGAACAAAACAGAATTTGAACTCAATTTTTTTTTTTTATCTCTGCTCAATTCACAAGGTCATGCATTAACTTTGATCACCATCCTTTCCCCACAAAAAAAAAAAAAAGGACAAAAACAAGCCATTAAGCTTCAGGGGGAAACGTTTCCTTCATAGAAACTATAGAGTGAGTCCAAATACAAGAAAACATTAAAAAACCGTCCTTGCCCAGCGTTTCTTGATCATGAAAGCTTTCACAGTCTTTCTTAGAACAGCATTAAGTTGAATTCCTAGAAGGCACTGGCAAATCTCTGCCAGACCGATCTACAGTAAAACCGACTGCATGTGTCCAACAAGATCACAGAAGGGCCAATGTTCTCAACCAGCTACTGCAACTCCACATAACAGCAGTTTGAGCTGTTACAAGGTAAACCTGGTAATTGTGCATGATCGAACACAGCCAATGTCAGTGAGGTGCCCCTGGAACACAAACACGCAGCTCTGGGGAAACAGAATTTCTGGAACAATACAGGATGCTTGCATAATCCCATAAAAACGCGAGTGCACTATTAAAACCACGTTCAGCCCCCAGCATCGTGCTGACACTTCGCACCTAAACTTCTCAGCACAAGCCTGGCCTAAAAAACACGGCTTGGGATCCAGGGGTAAAAGCCACATGCGCCCAGGGCAGGAACAGTGGGACGGACAGTGCCTGCCCCTAGCCAGTCCCAACCAGGCTGCGATGTAGTTTAGCCCCGTCTACTTTACGGTAATGTGCTTTTAAACCCTGGCCGCGACCGAGGTCATAGCGTTAGGGACCTAATAACAACCAAATGACCGGGGCTGCCGGGCACTTAGTGAGCCATTCTGGTTATGGCTCTTTAATAGTACCTGGAGTTCTGCTAGAGGGAGAGCAGAAAACTCCAGCCTCCCCGGAAAGAAAAGTCCTTCGCGGGGAGCGCAGGGGGAAGCCAGGAGCCGGGTCGCGGGCAGAGGACGCCCCGCCGCCCCGCCGCCCCGCCGCCCGCCGCCCCGCCGCCGCCGCCCCGTCTCGCCCGCGCCCCCAGCGCGCCCCTCTCCCGGCCGCGAGGTGGCCGGGGCCGCACCTCTACCTGTCAGCTCCACCACCCCCGCCGCCCCGCCGGGTCCCCGCACAGCCCCACAGCAGGCTGCAGGAGAAAAGAACCCCAAAGGCATCCCATCCCAAAGAAAGAAAGCAAAAAAGGCTGCTCCTCCAGGCGGAGGGACAGCGGGCACGTCGGGTTCCGAGCAGCGACACGCCACCCCTGCCCCGCACCTACCAGATAATCCATGTACAGAAACGCCTCAGTTATCCGGAGATCAGACATCCGGCAGCCTAAAGCATCCGGAACGACTCCGAACCCGGAAAAAAAAAAAAAAAAAAAAAAAAAAAAAAAGGCAGCTTCTCCGGCTGCGAGCGAGCAGCCCCTGGAAAAGCCAGCAACGACGAAAATAGCCGAGAGCGGCCGAGCAGCCGAAGATGACACCAGGGGCGCGGCGATTGGCCGGGCGGGCGGGCGGAAGGAAAGGAGAGCGCTCATTGGCTGCGGTGCCTATAAAAGGCAGGCCGCTGCGGGCGGCGGCGGAGAAGCGCGGGAGCGGCAGGCGTGCTGGTTCCTGTGGGGCGGCCGGAGGGCGGGGGCGGGGGCGGGGGCTGCGCAGGCGGAAGAGCGAGCCGGGAGGAGCGGAAAATCGGCCGGTGCTGCAAGAGCCCGGGTTCTGCGCGCTTCCGCAGCCGCCGGCCCGGGCGGGCGGAGCGGCGCGGGACTGTGCTCCCGGGCGGGGAAGCCCTGGCGTCCCCTCCTGTCCCCCGGTAGGAAGCGAGCCCTGAGGCGGGAGGCGTGGTGGCGGCCGCCGCGCCCGTTAACGCCGCTCTCCGGGGCGATTTCCTGCGGGCTCTGCGGCCTCCAGAAAGCACCTGAGGGGGCGCCTCAGGAACGTGCTGTGCGCCGGCGGCCCGGTGACGGGGCGGCCCCGCCCCCCAGCCCCTCAGCCCCTCAGCCCGAGGGCGTGAACCTTCGACCCCGACAGCTCCAGCCCGGCGTCGCTCAGGGTACACAGAGGCTTAGGACACAGCCCGAGGGACCCCGGGAGGCCCCCCTAGAACGCCAGGCTGCCCTCAGGTCTCACGGCCCACCACGTGAAGGGACGAGGGGAGGGACGCGGTAGCAGACCCCGGAAAGCGGCTCTCAGGGCTTCGCGTGCTCGGAGTCCAGAGACTCCCCCGATGCCAGACCTACCAGCTGAGGCTCCCATGACTGAGGTACCAGCGCCGCGCCACCCCCCACACAGTTGGAGAAGGAAGCGACCGCTCTCGCCCGCAGTATTAGGTCTTCCACAGAATAATAACGCTTAAGAGTGAGACTTCAACTGAAATCTTTCTGAAGAGAACTGCCTGACTGTATAAATGTTTTAGGGGTTGCATTTTTAATTTTCCCCCTAACTTAGCACCTCCCCCCCCCCCACACACACACACACACTTTTTTCTTCTTTTTTTTTTAATCTTCAAGAATGGATTTCCAGGGACTCCTGGGTGGCTCAGAAGTTGGGCGTCTGACTTCGGCTCAGGGCGCGATCCTAAGGTCCTGGGATCGAGTCCCTGCAAGGAGCCTGATTCTCCCTCTGCCTGTGTCTCATGACTAAATCTTTCCAAAAAAAAAAAAAAAAGAGTGGATTTCCATACTTTAAGTTTACCTGCAGCTGCCAAGCAATGGAATTCACCCTAGGGATCCCTGGGTGGCTCAGTGGTTTAGCACCTGCCTTTGGCCCAGGGCATGATCCTGGAGTCCGGGGATCAAATCCCACATCAGGCTCCCTGCATGGAGCCTGCTTCTCCCTCTGCCTGTCTGTGTCTCTGCCTCTCTCTTTCTCTCTCTCTCTCTCTCTCATGAATAAAATCTTAAAAAAAAAAAAAAAAAAAGGAATTCACCCTAAATAGCAGGTGTGCAGTCCCTCACAGGGAGCTTCATTCAGGTTAGTGAGCCCTGTGATTTGAGGTAATGAAACTGTTACATCAACTAAACTTTGAAGATTCCTGTGGCCAGAGGATTTTTTTGAACTAACTAAAGGACAAATATACACTTAGTACAGAACTTGACTTTGTTGATCAAAGATTTATACACAAAGTTGTGTAAATTAAACCTCTGTGGAAATTTCAATGACTTGCCTGTACAGGGGCTAACTTGACTCCATTGCATTAACCCATTGGATTCAACTTTGATTAACTTACCAGAATGAATGCCAAGAACACACAGATTTAGAAGAGATTTTGACCTGGATTGTAAAGTGATGAGCTTCCCTAAACATACAGCACAATTGGTTGAAACGGACTACAGAAGTTGCAATCATCTCAAATCTGCCAGCAAAATAATTCAAATAGACCAGAAATCTTTGGGTTTTGGGTTTGGGTTTTTTTTTTTTTCCTTTCCATTAATAAGCATGTTGCAAATAAGATATAGGGCTTGAGTCAGTGAAGAGACACTTTTGGTCCATTGTCTTACTGATAATTGAGGTCTTAACTACTGCCAGTCAGACTCGTGAACAGCCTGTTTCTGACAGTGGGGAAAATAACCACTCAGGTGCAGCTGGCTTCTGCCTTCCTTTAAAGCTAACCATAAAGAATCCTCAACAGAAGTTCATTTAGTTAAATATGATCCATCCTACTTCTAGGAATGAGTAAATGGGCTCAAAGCAGGGAGATGAAAAAATTTACTTCAAGTTACAAAGTTTGCACCAATGGATTCACCATATTCCACACTATTTGTATATTAATTCTGACACCAAGGAAAACCTGTGTTAGAATTTTTTTAATACATCAAAGCAGCAATGTACAGAATACTATGGAAAGAGGCCAGATGTCCATCCACAGATGGATGAATGAAGATGTGGTATATATACACAATGGAATATTACTCAGCCATCAAAAAAATTAATCTTATTATCTGCATCAACGTGGATGGAACTAGAGGGTATTATGTGCTAAGCAAAATAAGTCAGAGAAGGAATTTATCATATAATTTCACCCACAAGTGAAATTTGGGAACAAAATAGAGGATCACAGGAGAAGGGAGGGAAAATTAAATCAGAGGGAGACAAACCATAAGACTCTTAACTATAGGAAACAAACTGAGGGTTGCTGGAAGGGAAGGGAGGAATGAGGTAATCAAGTGATGGGCATTAAGGAGGACATGTGATATAATGAGCACTGGGTTATTACATGCAATTGATGAACCACTGAACTCTTCCTCTGAAACTAACATGTTAATTGAATTTAAATAAAATTTTTAAATCCTGTGTTACCTT
Source organism: Nyctereutes procyonoides (assembly GCF_905146905.1). Classification (NCBI taxonomy): domain Eukaryota; kingdom Metazoa; phylum Chordata; class Mammalia; order Carnivora; family Canidae; genus Nyctereutes; species Nyctereutes procyonoides. Next base: position 27,032,947 of record NW_026575046.1, read on the forward strand.
TTGGAAAAGAATCTTCAAAAACCTTAAACTTCAGAACTCCATATGGAGCACATTTTTCCAGTTAGATGTTAGCTTCTTTCAAAGGTGTATACACATCCCAGGAGACAAACTTGATTAATTGGTATGAACAGATACCATACTACCCACATGTGAAGTTGCATTCTTAGCTGATGGTTGTTGCTACTGGGTAGTCACCCCAATATGTGCTTTATAAAGCATGGAGAGGTTAGAATGCATTCACTTCACCATACGGCAGTTAACAGACTACGGTCTTGAATAAGGCATGATCTTTGCTCTCAGTAAAAGGAATGACCCACTTTCATATACCTAACATGTATAAACCCATGAGGCAATTGCATTACCACACAGATTTTGAGAAAAGAGGCTGTCACTGTTGCCTGTCAAAAGCAAGGAGAAATTCTTTTGACAGTCTATAGTCTACAATTCTATGAAGATTGCTGACTAGCTGGATTTAGAGGAAACTTTGTTGAAGTGTCACTTGTAGGAAACAAATGCATTTTGCAACTTGGTCTTCCAAATTCTATCTGGAAAAACCAACATATCAATGACTATTTCCATCTACTGTTTTTTGCTGTTTGTTGTTGATGTTAAGAATATAGTCTTTACTAGTTTTGTATCATGCACTCACTTTACATAAACATCATATCCTGAAATTTCATAAATGCTTCATGACTATGTAAAGCTCTACTATATAAACATACTATGATAAATTCCTTATTAGATACTATTGTAAATATTGCAGTGAATATTTGCTTATAGGATTATTCACATCTCATACGAATGATTAATATTCTAGAAATGATTATTGGTACAAAGGGTATGAGCTTTTTTAATACTCGTTTTTATACTAGCTTAGAGTCTTTCCCCTGCCACCAAATTCAAAGTAGGAAATGTTCTTCCTCATTCTTACTTTGAGTATATGCATTAATAGCAGAGAGATAGTGTCTTTCATTAGAAAGACTCAAACTACGGACATTTTTTCAGAAATGGCGGTATCTGCTGAATTCTGCAGAAGTCATTGAGAACTTTGCCTATTTACTGTCTCCAATAACTTCTAAGACCTGAAAATGTTTTCTTCAGTCCTGCTCTTCTTGTTCCAGGTGGCCATCCTGACACCCACCAACCACCTCTGATTTACCCTAGTCTCCTCCTCTGCTTCCTACATTTGAACAAAGTACTATTATGTCCAAGAAAATGAACCTCCTATGAAGCTGCTAACAGAACTTGATTTATAAATGAAAGAGGTTAGAAGTCTGAATTAAGAGGATTTTTTTGTTCCTCTTTGTTCCTCTACATGTTCCATGTAGGTGGCCTACAAAACTAGAGGGAACCCTAGCTGTAATGATAGGATTCTTGCAACTAGAAACTTTTAAGTCTTAAACATCTCCATGTCAGCTTAAATTTGTTTTCTCTCCAGCAAGTTGATATTAAATCCCACATATTAATTTTTAAAGATTAGTAGCCATCCATCAATCATGAACATTTGCCACTACTTTAACTACATGAGGTTGGGTGGATCATTTGTTTCTTCCAGGGTTCTTTTTATTCAACTATAGAGTTGAACTAATTAAGGACCCTTTGAGACCTAGGAATCTATATTCCTGGTTGGGGAGCAAGGACTTTTCTAAACAGAACTCCCTTCTTCCAGAAAGAATTTATTGGGCCTTGGAGTATGAAAGCAAGACAAGACATTTAAAATCAAGACCCACCTCTTAAAGTGGTAAATATATGAGAAAGAGATAACTAGACCTCATGAACAAAACTACTCAAGCACCAAATATTAAGAAGCTAGGTCAATCCATCTCAATATCTACCCAGGATCATTTAGTCTTAGACAGTACTGTGTTGCTAATTAGTTTCCTATTGGCACTGTGATAAATTACCACACACTTAAAGACATAAGACACAAATTTATTCTCTTCTAGTTCTGCAAGCTAGAAGTCCTGAGCCTAATGGGGCTAAAAAAGTAAGGCACTGGCAGGGCTGGTGCCTTCTAGAGATCCCAAAGGGAGAGCTCTTTAGCTCTTCCAGCTTCTGGCTGTTTGCATTTCCTGGCTTTTGACCATATCACTCCAGTCTCTGCATCTGTGGTCACGTTGCCTTCTCTTCTATAGTCCAACCTCTTCCTGCTTTCATCTTATATGGGGACTTGTGATTGTATTTAGGGCCAACCCAGATAATCCGGGATGATCTCCCTGCCTCGAAATTCTTAATTTATCACATCTACAAAGTCACTTTTGCCATATAAGGTAACATTCACAAGTTCTACGAATTAAGACCTGATATCTTTGGAGCCATTATCTAACCTAACACCTTGATCTTATGATATACAGGAAAAGCAAATATTTCCATGGAAATCCAAAGTGACAAGCTCAATTTACTAATGCCTAAGGAATGAGAGAAACTCCCAGTTTCAGAAAGAATTAAAACTTGGTGATGCAGCCCCAGGGTACTCTAATTATATTCAGACAGTTTATAATTCTATTTAGTTCTCAACTAGCATTTGAGTTTTTCTTCCCCTATTCATACTTAAAACAAAAAAAACACCTTGAGGATTCACAGGATTTAAATGAGGATTTCACTCATTTAAAGTATACAGTTCAGTGCTTTGTGTATTTACAGACTTGTGCAACTATCATTTTTAGAACTTTTTTTTTAAAGATTCGAGAGAGAGAATGAGCATAAGCAGCAGAAGGAGAGACACTCTGGAGCAGACTCATGCTCAGGAAAAAGCCTGATACAAGCTGGATCTCAGGACCCCGACTGAGATCATGACCTTGAACCAAAACCAAGAGTCATATACTTAACCGACTGTGCCACCCAGGCACCCCTAGAATATTTTAATCACCTCGTAAAGAAACCCTGAGGGCAGCCCGGGTGGCTCAGCGGGTTAGCACGGCCTTCAGCCCAGGGCCTGATCCTGGAGACCCAGGATCGAGTCCCATGTCGGGCTCCCTGCTTCTCCCTCTGCCTGTGTCTCTGCCTCTCTCTCTCACTCTGTGTGTGTGTGTGTGTGTGTGTGTGTGTCTCACATGAATAAATAAAATCTTTTTAAAAAGAAAAAAAAAAAGAAACCCTGAATCTTTGAGCTATCACTCTACACCCCCTACCTTCACCTTCACCCTCAGCCCTAGAAAACCACTAGCCCACTTTCTCAAGAGACTTCTGTTCTAGACTATTATATGAAGGAAATCCTATGGTATGTGGTCATTGGAGTTTGAGCTCTTCCACTTTGCATAGTGTTTAAGTTTCATCCATGTCATAGCGTATACATTCCTTTCTATGGCCAGATAATATTCCATTGTATGGACATAATGCATTTTGTTCACCCATCATCTACTGATGGACATTTGGATGGTTTCTATCTCTAAGCATTTTTTAAATCATGTCCCTCTACTTTTTCTCTTTTGCTCAGAACAGTATTAGCTTTTTTTTCAAATCTCTTCCTCTTCCTTTATTGTCCATATGTAAACATTCTTCATAGTAGTATTGTTCTAGAACAGTTGGTCTAAATATGAATGGTATTTCTTTCAACTTTAACTTAGTTCTTTTAAAATTTTGTTTCCCATGGTCTGATTAGTCCTTCACTCCGCAAATTCTTGAACATTAGCTTTTTTCTATTATGTTCTTATTCCTATTCTAGGACATAAAAGGATAGATTTCTGAACATATTTTAACTGTGTTGTGTTCACAGTGTTTTTGAACCTTCTGCAAGATGAAAAGTCTGAATCGCTTTATCCTACATGACAGGAAATAGTACATTAAGTTCCTTGGAAGTCTGAATAACCAAGAATCTAAGCCCTACTTGATATTTAAAAGATCAGGATGGTAAACCAGAAGAATCATCTACATACCTTCGTGAAGTGCTTATTGCTCCTTGACAGGGATTTATTTCAAGAAGTGGGGGTGGGGTGGGGGGTGGGGGAGGAATGCCCTTTGGAAAATACAGGTGCTTTGGAGGCTGAGAACTATATATGGTCAGTCGCTTACTCATATTGAAAGATCAATTTTGACTTTAATAACCAAACCTTAAAAACCAATTCACATTGTATTATAAATCTGTTCTAACAAAAAATGCTTATAAGAGGTCCTTCGTGCACCCAAAAATCAATGAAACATACCTTAAAGCATGGAGCCCTAGGCAATGAAAGGTAAGTATTAATTCCCCAGGACCCTAATAATTTACAAAGATCTAGCCATTTCTTTTATTTTAAAAGCTAGAACTTATCAACTCTCTGTAAGAGAAACCGACAGGACTTCCCTAGTACCTGCGACCTGAAGAGCTCAGTGATTGCTTTTACAGTCTCACAGTTGATAACCCACATCATTCTTTTTATAGGGAATATATGATTTTCACACATCCCCCCCCCCACCCCGAATTCCTTCTTTTCTCAGCTGACTTTGTAGGAACTACAGATTTCATGTTGTTGTACGTTAGGGTCTTCAGAAAGCAAATGCTCAGAGTTAGGAGAGCAAAAGGTTTATTAAGAATTCACAACTGTGAGAGCTGCAGGACTTGTGGTGGGGACGCAGCAGAGATTATACACAGCTGACAAAGTCCCTACCAGTCTTAGAGGGAACTACAGAGTGAACGTTGCCCATTAGGGGAGTTTGTGTCGGGCAGAAATGGCTAGGCTATTATAGTACTAACATCTCACTCCATCACTGGTTGATGGCAACCCCAAGAAAATTTCAGGACAAGCAGGACCTGGGCTTGAAGGCTGAAGTAGAACCTGAAGGAGCTGATAGCTGAAGATCTTCAGCTAATCATACTGCAAGTGAGTAGAGTCCTCTTGAATGCTGCATCTCCATGTCAGCCTGTCAGAACTCTGTCATGTGTCAGAACTTCAACAGCCTGGCTCACGTATAGCTCTTGAACCATTTATTTATTTTTAAAGATTTGAGAGAGAGTGCGTGAGCCAAGAGAGCACAAGCAGGGGGGAGATGCACCTGGTCCTCAGAGCTAGGAGAGATGGAAGACACAAAATAGCTATAAGTCCTTAAAATGCACACTTGAGCCAATGGATATGCCTCACTCCATAAAGCCAGGTGACTACCTAAAAGGCCAGAGTGAAACTTAACCCCTGAGATTAAAGAGGGCTTGACATCAGGGATACCAGATGAAACAAAGGCAAAGAGAAAATTCAGTAGAGCTGGAATAAAGCAGAGGAAACCACCCAAAAAGATAAAGTTGAGCAAAGACCATTAGAATGTCAGCTTCGAAGTCTAATACCCAACTTGTTTCTCCCAAACAAGGAGAAACAATAGCAACAGTGGAAAGACAAAAGAGAAGCGACAGCAATGGTGAAAAGAAATTATCAAGTAATTTTAGCAAACGTTCCACAACCCAAAACTATGTACTTCCAGACCAAAAAGACCACAAGTGTCCAGAACAGCGACACATTACCAAAAGAAACAACCACTTAAAAGCCTTCCTATAGAAGCACCACTCCAGACAGATTCACTATCAAATTTTATCAAATACTATAGGAACAAAAAATTCTAACCTTAAAACTATTCCAGAGTTGGTCTCTTCTAAGGCCTCAGTCGTTACCTTGCAGATGGCAACCTCTTGCTATGCCCTCAGGTGGCCTCTCCTCTACATACCCTAGCTATCTCCCTGGCCTCACCTCTCCTTATAAAGGCTCCAGTCAGGTTGGCTTAGGGCCCACCCCAACAGCCTCTTTTTAACTTAATTACCTCTTTAAAGGCCCCGCCTCCAAATATACAGTCAGAAGTACTGGGAGTTAGGGCTTGAACCCATCCATAACTTTGAGAATGGGAAGATGAAACTCATCCCATAACAACATTCACTGGTGGCAATCTGAGGATAAAAAGGAATTTATTCAGAGTGATGAAGGATATCAACAAAAACGTACAGTAAACCTATTCCGTGAGGAAACGTTTAAAAGCCTTTGGTCAGAGAATAAACTGGTGGTTGCCAGAGGGGAGGGTGGGGGTGAAGGGATGGGAGGAATAGAAGAAGGAGAGTAAGAGGTACAAACCTCCAGTTATAAAATAAGTCACAAGGATGTAATGTATAGTATAGGGAATACAATCAATAATATTGTAATAATTTTCTCTGGTGATCAATGATAACTAGACCTATCATAGTGATCATGTCACAATGTATAAGAAAACTGAATCACCATTTTGTATCCCTGAAACTAATATAATATTACATGTCACTTATGATTCCATTTTTTTAAAGGCCTTTGCTTTAAAGTCAAAGGGTCCAAAAAAGCAATGACTAACATATCACCACAATCACATGCCATGAGACAGCTAGTTTATAGAAGTCTGATCCAGTTAGCTAAACACTTAAGATCAAGCTTTGGCAACAGAAAGACCTAAGTTTCAAGGTACTTTATTAGCTACGTGACCTTGAGAAGGATATTTAACCTCTGAGACTCAGTTTCCCCACTTTTGAAATGGAAATAAAATATAGGTAACTGCCTACAAGTTGTTGTGAAGATTAAATACAATTTGGGGAACTCTCGGGTACTGGCTGTTATTCTTCTACGTCCTGAAAGCTTTGTCAGGGGCATTGTATATTTCAACTATCATGCCTTTGACTTAGTTTGGAGAAGGGGAAGAATTCTGCTTCCACCACCGCCACCATTACCTAGGATCTCAGGAAAATAACTCAACTTTGGAATTACAGTGTCATTTTTTAAAAGTTGATGAAATGACATAAACAAAGCAAAAGGCTAAGCCGAAGAGCAGTGAAAAGACGAGATGGCTTTGTCGATTGTTCTTTTGCTTTTACCAGTGTGGCTCAAAATAGAATGAAAAGAATTTGTAAGCTGGGCAGTCCAGTAAAAGCAGGCTGGCTTTGTGAGCCACTAAGCTCTACATTTTGTGCCATCTACGTGAAAGCAGTCAAGTGTATCAGGAAACCCTCTGCTGCAGCTAAAGTGAGTGATTAACCATTAAATTTCTCAAACACATTTCATTTGGATGTGTGACTCATTGGCCCTCTTCCACTAGTGAAAATCACATCTGCACTCCCATCAGGTGAACAAAAAGCCTGTGTGCTACAGAGTGGACACAAGACTATGTCTCTATGTGACAGGATGCCCATGTATAGAAGTATAGGGTCACTGCACTTTGTAGCAGAAACAGCTGCTATGAGCACACATGTTGAGGTAGAGCGCTCATTCTGTCCAAGTGAAATAACCAATAAGTTACTACAAGAAAGATCTGTGTTAGAACTGCTTTTCATTCTAAACTCATAGCCACTTGTTTTGATAAAGGTTCTACATCTAACATATATTTTTAATAATGTCTAGACCTCTAGATTAAATGTTCCAGAACACATGCAAGGTATCAAGATGATTGACTTATCAAAGAAAAATATTTACTTTGTCTCATTTCAATAATCTCATTGGTCCCGAATTTTTAGGACGAATTTAGAAAGAAAGGAAGAAAAGTAGTAAATGTTACCTGGTCCATAATAGTATAGAATCTTATTCATCAATTTTTTAAATGTTTTTTTTAAGATTTATTTATTTATTCATTCATTCAGAGAGAGCAAGAGAGAGGCAGAGACACAGGCAGAGGGAGAAGCAGGCTCCATGCAGGAAGCCTGATGTGGGACTCGATCCCGGGTCTCCAGGATCACACCCCGGGCTGCAGGCGGCACTAAACCGCTGCGCCACCAGGGCTACCCCTTATTCGTCAATTTTAAGTGAGAACTCTGTTTATAGCTTTTTGAATAGTATTAGATTCCACATGTAATAACTCTTTGACAAGCAGGCTAGAGGCTCAGATAACTCAGTCATGTTGTAGCATGATTAACTATTTTTCCATAGAGGTAGACTTCAATAGGTCAACCATTTACTTCTGATATTGAAATGATATGCAAACTCTTATTCAAAATTAAGAAATTGAATATTGCATTGTTTCTCTCAGCCTCAATATTCCTCTGAAAAATAATTAACAGTTATTAAATATTTGCTTATTATGACTAGAGGGAGAAGAAGTGGGCCTTTGTTTCTTTCCTCAAATCTCTCAAGAAAAGACTACAATTACTGAGTGTATGGAGGAATAGGTATAAGGTATAAGTGATATTGTTTGTGGGGTATTTTATGGCACAAAGAAATAACAAAATATTCAGTTTTCAGGATATGAAAAGTCATTTTGTGAAAATTATTTGACATAACACCATCCTAAGTTGGATAAATTACTCTCAAAATGTTTAAGAAGTGAAGCAATGAAACACATGTGACAACACAAGCCTATTTTTATATAGGAAAGCTTCTATTATTTAAAAAAAAAGGAAAGCTTCCATTGAGGAATATTCTTATTACAGACAAATGCTTTTATCTTAAGTCTAGGATGAGATAGTTGGTCATTTTAAGGTATGTTTTTTATATTTTATAGAGATGGGAGAGTGATAGTCTCCTCAAGTCTTACTTTTCCTTTGGTATTTCAATTTGAGTTACTAAAATTTCCTGTTATTTTGAGTAGAATGCACTATAAGCTGCCAGTAAACAAAACTTTGTATCATTGTCTGAAATTCTAAAACAGAAATGGACACTGCTGGGTCAGGGGACCCAGAGGGCGGAAATGCTGTTTTGTATCACATCAAAAGCGATAAGCTAAATTTTACAAAGGACTAAAACATCCCTTGCATTGAGAAAACAAAGAAGGACAAGAATGACTTGTTTAAACATGCAAGTTGATACTGAATGATGTCCCAGCCTTCACAGATCACGATATAACCCTTGAGAAAGAAACTGAAATCTGTTCATAGATGAAGTAGATCCTGCTTTTGTAAGGAACAATTCGGGCCATAGTGCATTTTTAGTAAATTAACAGATGTTTTTGATAAATCTGTAACTCAGAAGGGTTCATCATGCTCATTGTGTTTGACAAGCACAAAATTAAGCAAGTTAAATCAGTCCCAAGGAAAGAAAAATGCTGTGTAGACAATCCATCAAATGACCAAAATCTAGAGTAATCCCTTTAGGGGGCAAATGCTTATACTACTTGAATGTACTTTTTGTTCAGAAAAGATTTCACTTGGAAGAACCACAGGTTTACGATTTTCTATAAAATTTTGACAGTTTCAATCCCATACTTCATAAAATTGGGTGGCTTAATAATTGATGACTAAATTTGCATCAGATTCATAACATAGACTAATTAGGAGGAAACAATAATTAAATATTAAGATGTGCTATATGATTCATGCTCTGGCTTGCTGTGGGCTCACAAGAATTTACTCCTCTGCTCCCAAGGGGATGCAGAATATCTTGGATTCTGGAGACAAATTTCATGTAAGTTCAAACTCACATTCCACCCTTAATTGGCTGAGTGACTTTGGACAAGTTATTTAATTTCTCCATGTCTTAATTTCCTCATCCGCAAAATGCCAATAATAGAACCTACGCCCATAGAATTGCTTGGATTAAATTAGTTAATACATGCAAAACTGTATAACATTAAGAATGACATCTGGCATATAGCCCTCCAAGCAATTTTTATACCTACTACTGTTAAGGATCCTAGCAGAAGGGCAATTAAGGTCTAGGCTGTACAACAAAATTAAACACTACTGAGTCCTAAAATCCAAACTAGCAGAAGGTCCTAGCAGAAGGGCAAGTAAGGTCTAGACTGTACAACAAAATTAAACACTGCTGAGTCCTAGAATCCAAACTTTGGGAAAGAGGGGGACATAGAAGGCATTGAGATAGAGGACTTGGTTTAAAGGAGGGGATGGGACAGTGACTAGAAATGGCAGGACTGAGCATGGCCTTTAAGGAAGAACCAGCCTTACTGGAGTGGGAGAATAAGGTTGTGAGAACACCTTGACCAGATAAGATATGGCAAGTCGATAAGGCTTAAATTCCATTGCTGAGGATATCAGACTCTAAGAGGAACCTATTCTAGTTTCCTCGGGAATTTTTTTAGAAATACTGTTGGTTTCTAGAAAAATAGGACAGAATGTAGGGGGAGAATCTAGAATCAGATACTCAGTTTAAAGGTATTGAGGCCCACCTAGGAATAGGTAGGTGAGGTTCTGGATGAGGTTCTGGACCAGGGTAATAGGCATGAGTAGAGGAGGAAGGAAATTACTAAGGCAAAATCAGGAAGTGGTTAAGCGATTAGATATGTGGGCAATGGACAGGGGAGGGTAAGACTGCTCCAGCATTTTTAGGATGCTTAGGCTACTGTTGTAAATAGAGGAGATAAAGCAGTATTAAGTAGATGGTAGGACATACTCTGTTAAAGAATACAAAGGGAGTTTAGGATCTGGCCTTGCCCTGTGTATCTGAAGGTTTCTAAATGCCACTCGGAGTGAGAGAAGAGGGTCAAGACTTCTGAGTACTGCAAGAGCATCTCCTGTGCACCGGAGTGCTACTCAATGTAGCTGTTGGGTCTTTAGAACTACCTGAAGGACTCACAGCTCCTGAGTGCTGCCACAAGGCAGGACAAGAGCTACAAATGGTGAATGCTTTGAAGATACTCCCATAGCTTTCAAGTACGCAAGACAGTATTGTTAACTACTACTAGCATTATAAAAGCTCACACTGACTTTGATAGGATCACTGTTCAAGGATCCCCAAGTCTGGAGCAGATGAAGATAAGGGAGGGCTAGGGTTTTCTAAGAGTGTCCTAGTTGAATCATCTGTCTGGTAAAGGATGCCAAAATACAGGGTCCTGATTTTGCAAGGGGTAGGATTGGAGTGTGAGGCAATGAGGCAGAGCAGCATGTTGGATGGCTCTACTGTTAGATCACTGTCAGGGCCTGCCCCAAAGAGTCCATGGACTGTAGGAGAGCCACTATACACACTTCCTGGATCCAGAGTCTTCTCATCCTATGTCCATTCTCTTTGGATCTGCTAAGTTAATCTCCATCTGCACTGCATAGTTTTCTGAGAAAAATTTTTAAAAAGGACTAGTAATCTGAATGGAGGGTATAGAAATGATGGCTGTCTCTGGGTGTGATTTCTAATTAAAATACATCTTTTAAAATAGCTTCCTGCCATCTTCCAAATTGTCTGCAATGAATACATATTACTTCTGTAATTTCTCCAGGGAGATCTAATTTCAGCCAGGGCTACAGTTCAGGCCAGAATCAGCTGCTTTAGCATCACACTGGTGGCTTATTTCTCTTTAAAAATAAATAAATATGGGATCCCTGGGTGGCGCAGCGGTTTGGCGCCTGCCTTTGGCCCAGGGCGTGATCCTGGAGACCCGGGATCGAGTCCCACGTCCGGCTCCCGGTGCATGGAGCCTGCTTCTCCCTCTGCCTGTGTCTCTGCCCCTCTCTCTCTGTGTGACTATCATAAATAAATAAAAATAATACAAATAAATAAAAATAATACAAATAAATAAATAAATCAAAAAGTACTCCATATTCATGGCTCCTACACCCTCTAAGTTCTGATTTCTCCCCGGGATCCTTGGTTGATATATTATTTTTAGTTTATTCCACCATTGAACAGATGCTTCCATATAAGTCCTTGTGCCTGTCATCCTGTATGTTTTAGCACCAAAGGTGACTTTTTAAAAGCAAACCAAACTAAGTCTAAATAATACAACCCAGGAAACAGGGATGAACAGACTCTCATTCTGTTCACTGTGATTAAATATCTTGACCACAATCTCCCCAGCATTTTTAGCACAAAGAATGAAAATACTTGAGACATAATGAGGAGCTAGAAGAAAATCCCATACATTGAAGTTACCTCAACAATTTTACAGAAGAGATTAGCCTAAGGGTATATTACATCTGTCTTTAAAGTTTATGGAAAAATTCTTGTTGCCTATGTGTTATGGTAAAACAAAATGCAGGCATGGAAAAACAACTGACTTTAAAAATAACAACATACTTAAGAGTTCAGCTTGCAGTCATTAGAGGTAGTACAGCTGGGGTCAGTTTATAGACTTCTGTTTTTAATTTGCATAAATAGTCTAGTGCTTGGCTGGAGCAGGCATGCAGCTGCCTCACCAGGCTGACTGACTTTTTTAGCACCCAGAAGGTGCTGAGACGTGGGTCATGGCAGTACAAAGAATCAGCATGAGGCTGCAAATTGAGTCCTTCTCCATTCCCACAAGGAAAACTAGAACTTCTGACAGTGTTTTCTCAACTTTGAGCTAGCATTCTTTCAAGTTCTGCTAATGAAAAAGAAACTCCCAGTTGCACCTCAAGAGCATCATGTAATGATACTTCCATTGCCCAGACTGACAGATGAATGTCTACATTGCTAAGCCCTGACATGGAAAAAACCAAAGCAGGCCCTTATCATAACTCGTATAGAGTGGTGGCAGTGCTTGCTAAAGATCGAATGTTTGTGTCCCTCCCAAATTTATATTTCAAAATCCTAGCCCCAATGTGATGGTGTTAGAAGGTGAGGCCTTTGAGAGGTGATTAGGTCATGAGGATGGAACCCTCATGAATGGGATTAGTGCCCTTATAAAAGAGGTCCCTTGCCCCTTCTGCCATATGAAGATCCAGCCTCAAGAACTGAGAAATAAATGTTTTTTGTTTAGCACTCCCACCCCCACTCTTGGAGTCAATAAATAAATAAAATTCTCAATAGAGAATTTCAGGAAAAAATAGAACAGATCAGAGAAGTTGGGGATGGCATCACAGAAATGGAACTTAATTCATCAAACATTCATTTAACAGATTCCATAAATTATATCTTCCAAGGATTCAAACGTATAAAGGACTTAACTCAGGTCCTGATTCTGACATCTTGATGCTTGGTTTTGGCTGGTGCCTAACTGAACATGGCAGGAATGTAGAGAGTGATGAGTGTCATAATAACAGACAACGATAAGTGAGACCCTTTCAGTCACAGAACTTTAGATCTGGAAGGATCCTTAGAAACATCCTAACCCAGTCTCCTTTTATAGATAAGAAAACTGAGTTTGTCACTTGTCCATCTTATGCTGTTAAGTTTGAAACTGAGCTGGGATTCAGATCCTAATATAGACCCTGAAGGATAGGCAAATTCCAGTAGAGGGAACAGTAAGGTGGATGTTCAGTCAGTAGACACTAGTCAGTTATATTAGCACCTTGCCTCTTCCTTTTGTCTGTTCTGATTGATGGGTGCCCCTGCTGATTCATTAACTATTCTGCATGTCACGCCTGGGCAAAGGTGCATCTCATTTCCCACTCAGCTGAATCAGTGTTAACAGAAGGGGAGAGAGTTTTTAATAATGAAGTACTAGGATGCAATTAATCTCTTAGCACTGCAATAATGCTTGATATAGCACAGCTCTCTCTAAAGGTATCACAAATGGAGAATGAATGTACAAAAGAGTTCTATATGTTAAGAATGGGGAAAGGGCATGGCTAAAGAACAAGCTGAGTCCAACACCATAATTCCATTTACAAATTTCAAGAATTATGTTAGGTGAAGTACTCACAGGTGGTAAAATTAAAAAGGACAAAGCAGGTTTGCTTTTGGTGTTTTTTTGTTTGTTTGTTTTTATGGTAATAAGTTTTTACTCTAGGGAGAGGAAATTGGGAAGATATAGAGACTCACAGGGGCTTCTGGGGCATGGCAATTTTCTATTTCTTCAATACTGGTGTTCATTTTATAATTAGTCATTACACATCTGTTTTATGCACTCTTCCATATGGTATATTTAACAACAAAAAATAAGAACTAAAGCAGACTGAAGTTTAGTTTCTTTTTTGGAGGCTGGGAAAGTAATACAGATCATCAGGTTCAATGAGCAGTTGCTTAAAGACAGAACAAAGGAGCCTGGAAACAAAGATGCTAAAATGGCATCACAATTAGAACATGGAGCTTAGCCATCAACATCCCTGTGTGGAGAATTGCCCTTTCCATCCTCTCACTCCCACACAGAGGGGTGGTTATCAAAGGCATTCTTGCTTGACAACATTGCATTTCTAACGCTCCTGGGAGATACAGTCAACCAGATTTCTAGGAAAAACATACAATAGGATTTTGATAGTAAATGGGCTGAGAAAGTTTAAAAAAACAAGAATGAATCATTGATTTTTGGGGGAAGGTATTGTCTCATTTTTCCAGTGTACTATTCAGTGGCATTACATACATTCACAAGGTTGGGCAACCATCACCACTATCCATTTGCAGAAGAATCATCGATTTTTAAACAGTAAAATATGGGCACAGGATCTCAAGTCTGATACCCTTTATGGACAAATGGAGGAAGCAGAGAAGCTTTGTCTGTGTGCATGGGGAGTGAGATAGCAGTGAGTGGGTGGCATGTTTTCCTAAGAGGAGAGCTACAGCAAGTGTCCCCTGCTGCACAGTGGTTTGCACACTGACTAGCCCGGCAAGGATACCACGCGATCAGCATGTGCAGCCCTTCTGCAGCAGTACTAGTGGCACCGTGCGCTTGTCATGCTGGTTCTAAAGACAGGCTGCCTGCAGCAGGACCATGTGAAGGAACTGCTGTGCCTCATGGTGATTCTAGCCTTCCCCAGAGCTGCAATTCTTTGGGTTTTGGTTTGATTCTCCAAAACTACTCTCCTGCTGCATGATCTGCAAAATTAGTATGATTTTGGCACTGGAAGGGACCCTAAACACAACGTATTCAGACCCTCTCACTGTCTAATAGCAGAATCAAGAATGGTTCAGAAGCCTGAGCAGGATGATGCTCTGAGGGAACTGGGCACTGCAAAATCCTACAGCTGCTGCACTTGTTTTAAAATTAAAGTGACTAAAAAAAAAAAAAAAAATTAAAGTGACTAAATTCTTAAACTATTTTTCTTTTGCTTTATTTTGAATAGCCAGACCCTCCCAGGAGTAATAAAAGCACAGCTAGAAATCTCTAATCTGGTGGACTTTCCTTCCCTCTAATTTTACCACTTGTGGACCCTAAAATTATCATAAGGAAAAGGACAGAACACAGTAACTCACAATATAACGTGATCTAACCCAGATGTTGACAACAGGCTGACTTCTAAGCACAGGCTGTGAACTTGTTTCAGAAGTGGGGAAATGTTGGGATCCTAGAACAGCAGTCATGGCCCTCAGCAAGATGTCCCTGTAGAGCTTGTAAGCAAGGCCATTGCCGATACACGAAGTATTTATATTTATGCTCTTTGTTCATGCTCTGCATCTTCCCACCTCTTCCTTTCCTTCCGTAGCTCATGTTCCCACATTTGTATTATTTCCTCCTCTCTAAGTTCCCAGAAGCATCTCGCTTTGCCCTTGGATTTTCAGGACCTCCCATTAGAACATCCTGGCGAGGGCTGGGTTCCTAAAAAAGCCTATGACTCATAGGACTATTTTCCTGAATTTCTTTCCATTATCAAAATCTCTTACTACCTCTCTCAATCTCAAAGTGTCCCATACTGACTTCCCAAGGTAATTTTATCATCTAATCAGGGTTTATGAAAGAAGGACCAAATTATGACTTTAGAGGGCTCCCAGGTACTTTTACTTTTGTAGCCCCTTCCCCCACAAAGAAATATAAAAAATTACATTGTACAACTGTGTTGGAAGAAAAATAAATATAATCCAGACTGGGCTCATTATTATTTTTTCCCTATAATTTTAAGAAAAGCAAAAATGAAACACTGTAGGCCCTAGGCATTGTACCTGTTGTGCCTTGTGCATAACTGGCCCTGCCTGGTAGTACGGCCCAAAGATTCGCTGGGTTACATTAGTATATCAGACTGTGTTATCACTAGGATGCTTTTGGTTGTAAATAATGGGATAAAACTCAAACAGGCTTAAACAATAAAGGGAACATACAGGGTCACAGAGCTGGTTAAGTTCAGAGACTGACATGGCTTGGAGTCAGGTATCTGCCCTCTTGAAACTTCCATTCTTCGGGTAAAGACTGAAGAGACAGACCATGTTATAGACCTTGCTTTTTACCTGCCCATCGGCCACTGCCCTCCTTGCCTACCTTCCTATCAGAGCTCACCTTCATTATGAAGGAAACTGAAAAAGCCAGCTAAGCTTTTTCAGTTTCCCTAGAGGCTATGGTTTAGATATATAACCAAATTCTGGCCATTGCAACTTCAGTGAAAGGATGTGTCCAGGTTCCCTCCCCCTTAGATGTGCAAGAAGTTCCAACTCTTCGGTCCTACTTTGGGATATGCATAAGCTTCTGCAGTTGTCTTGATTTCATGAAAGACCACATGGACCACACATTGAAGGTGGCAGAAGACCGGATTTCATGGGTTTTTGATGACATTGTTGCACTACCTAACTAGCCCTGAAACTGTCTCTGAACACTTTCATTAAGTGACATAACAAACTTTTAGCTGGGTATTATATTACTTGCAGCTTCCTATAGATAATGAGAAAAAAATAAATGAATCCCAAATTTTCAGATATTGATAAATGCTGTTAGGACAATAAATATGATGGAGGGACTACTTCAAATTGGATAATTATAGAAGGACTCTCTAAAGTGACATTTGAGCTTGATGGAGCCAGCTATACAGAAGGATCTGGGAGGCAGGGTGCTTTAGATAGAGCAAACAGTAACTCTAAAAGTCCCAAGTGTCAATTATTAGAATGAATTTGAAGAATAGAAAGAAGTGCCTTGACTGTAGTACAGTGAGTAAGGGGAAGGAGTGGAATGTGAAAGCAGACAAGATACAAGTCATTTTGTATTTTATTTTATTTTATTTTTCCGAGTGAACCAAAGACTTTATTTTTTAAAAGCAGGTAACACTAAAGGACTATGTCATATCCATATTCATTGCAAAAATAATTACTGGGACTTTCAAAATATCAAAAGAATAAGCTGGATCACTGATTACAACTATAATATTCGGCCAATATACACGTTTTGTGTGTGTGTGTGTGTGTGTGTTCCAGGTCTTGGCTTCCTTTCTATGTATTATTATTCATATGCATTCTCTGTGTCTATTTATCATCAAAATGGGGACACTCGAAACTCGAGCCCAGTTTTATCTTGATTTCAAAGCTGATGCAGCAGCTAACCGAGAACTCTGGTTTGCTGATTGAGTCCTAGAAATCATGTCTTCTGGGATCCCTGGGTGGCGCAGCGGTTTGGCGCCTGCCTTTGGCCCAGGGCGCGATCCTGGAGACCCGGGATTGAGTCCCACGTCGGGCTCCCGGTGCATGGAGCCTGCTTCTCCCTCTGCCTGTGTCTCTGCCTCTCTCTCTCTCTCTCTCTCTCTCTCTCTCTGACTATCATAAATAAATAAAAATTAAAAAAAAAGAAATCATGTCTTCTGATGTCATACAATGAATTGTATCTCTGAAAAATAAAATCAGAATTCAAACTCCTTTGAAACAGGTAAGTCCCCAAGCTCTCCAGCACCATGGTACCTGGATTGCTCACACTGTGCTTTCCTCTGTTTCTCTAAACACACCACTGGGAACCCCAAAGGGGTCCCACTTGGAAGAGTTCCATTATAAAGGTTTTTGTAGAACCGCACTAAACCCATGTAGAGGCCATGGATAAAAACCATCCATTGTTTTTTCTGTTAAGAACCAAAAAAAAAAAAAAAAAAGAAAAAAAAAAGAGTGCCTTCCTTGGGAAGTAGGAAAGTAGTAACAATCCTACAGTTAAGAAAAATGGTTCTATAAATCCCTCCTTCCAAAATTATGTTCAAAGGTGTTTAAGACCCAAAGGAGGTCATAAAAACAGTGAATATAAATGACTCCCCTACTAGAGAGAAAGCCCTTCATGCAAAGTGGCTGAGGGTCTGCTGCGGAGAACTGAGGAAAGGCAGATCCACGGTCAAGACCCGGCTCTACCTGGGTAATTCTAGCACGAATTTACGATCTCAAGGGTGTAAATGTGGTGGGTGTGAATTGTTCCTCCTTGTGCTGAAAAAAGGAATGAAGAAATCAAAGTGAATTTGTGTGCTAATGAAAAGGCTCTGAGAGGCAAGCCCTCCGTTTCTAAGGCAAGAGTTTTGTCATCGGAAGTGGGAACAGATGCACATGGTGGCAGGCACTGAAGGTGGAGCCAGCTGTCTGCAGGCCAGGACAGTCTCAAAACTAAGGCAAGCACAGCTTCTCGGTTTGAGACCACCCCCAGGAAGGCCCACGGAGGCCAGTAAATGAAGCTGGTCCATGGAAAACCACCCGAAGATATTCAGACAGGGGTGACAGTCACAGTTAAGGTGGGGTGCCTTGGGGTCATGGCAGGTGGGAACCAGCACTCAAGGTGAACGTCTTTGCATGTCCTGCACACGACTCCAAGCAGCAATCTCTGGGGTTTTTGGAGGTGTGTTACTTTTTGCGATATATTTTCCCCCCAAAAGAAGACACGAGGGTGGAGCCCCTGGAGAGATAAGGCCACCAATTGGAATCCCACCAGGGCGGGTTGGGTGAGGATCATAGAGCACTCTGGGCAGCACGGGGCTCCCTCCAGGTCTGGCCAAGTCCTGCAAACACTTGTAGGTGCCCAGGAGAGCTTTGCAGTTGGGACAATAGTGGTCCACATCCTGCAGGGCATCCACACAGAAGGGGATGAAGCAGCAGCCCGCGATGCACCCCAGCAGGCACAGGCTCCCGCTAGAGAGCCAGGTGAGGGTGCCGGCATCATAGGACAGCTGGATCTCTATCATCTTGTTGCAGGAAGGACAGCACATCTGGATCAGACGGTCGAAAAAGAAGATGGGCTGCTGCACGTAGACGGTCTGCATGGCAATAGCATTGGCACTGGGGACGGGCACTGGCTGGGTGTAGTAGGCTGGCGGATTCATGCCCTTGCCATCCAGGCCTGTCACCAGCCCCGGGGTCGACCCTGGTGCGGGGGCAGGAGGCATAGGGAAATAACTATTGACTGCCACCATCTCTTCATAGGATGGGGCGCAGTTGGCACCGAGGAAGGCCCAACGGCCGCCTGGTAGGATCCTGGAACCTTTTACCACCGCAGGCGCCGCCAGTCGAGCCGGGCTCATTTTGCTTTTTAAGGAATGCCTTGGCACAATGGTATAAATTTGGTTCTGGGAAATTGGGAGGAGGGGATATTTTAAGGATACCAAATGGCAAAATCTCATTTTGTAAGCAGCTGCTTAGTGTGCATATTAAATATGGTGGCGATATCTGCCCACCTCCTTCATAAGTATCATCCTCCAGTTCCTAAGCTCCTCCTTTTCAGAGAACTGTATTCTCCCATATGGCAACCACAGAAGCAGCTGTATTTTATGAGGATTCGTCTCCCTGACTATAGTTTTTGAACCAGGGATGTGTATCTATTCTAAAAAGGCTTTTTCCCTGGGGACTTTGGAATTGGGGCCAGGAGATCAAGTTAATGCCTTGCATGTGGTTAAAGATATAAGATTTAAAGATTGAATGATGTAGTCGTGTCTTGATCATATGGGGGAAAAAAAAAGGTTGTCCGTCCTGAGAGGAGGACTAAGGGAAAGACAATCCTAATGGAATCCAAGTCTCTGGTTCTTGTAGGTTGCTAAAGCCTAGCCCCATCTATCCCTTTTTCAGTTTGGTGATTGCACTTCTGTATCATCGTTTATTTCAGGTACCCTTTTAGGGGAAAGGGAAGATATCAATATTGAAAACAAGGATGAGATGTTAAAATAACAAATCTTAAAATACAGAATTAGCTGAGTAAAGCCAAGGTGGGGACTGGTAATGATTCAGAGATCCCGAGCAGAATGCCAATGTTTCTGGTATGTAGTCGCAAAGCAGTTGATTATCTATTGTCTCTTGAGGATGATGAGCCTAGAAAAATTTCAGTAGTGGGGTGCCTGGCTGGCTCAGTGAGTGGAGCATGCAGCTCTCGATCTTGGGGTTGTGAGTTTGAGCCCCATTTTGGGTGTAGAGATTACTTAAAAATATAATCTTAAAAAAGAATTTCAGTAGAACTCAGTATATCCACCATTTACTTTATTTTTAAAAAGATTTTACTTATTTATTTGTCAGAGAGAGGGAGCGCACAAGCAGGGGGAGCAGCAGGCAGAGGGAGAAGTAGGCTCCTTGCTGAGCAAGAAGCCTGGTGCGGGACTCAATCCCAGGACCGGAGGATCATGATCTGAGCTGAAGGCAGACGCTTAACCGACTGAGCCACCCAGATGTTTCAATACTTTTTTCTTGTTATGATTCATAAAGTAACCCAGAACCTGAGAGCAGTATGGCATACTGCATATTGCACTACAGTGGGAACAGCTATGCAGGTGAAACTAGGAATTATGTGAAAATTTAACAATTTGGCCAAGCATCATAGCAGATGCCCAATTAGAACAGAAGAGCCTGGTCTTCTACCTAGAAGAGATGATTGGTTTTGCCCCGCAAAAGAGCATAAATTCACTTATTAATAAACTAAACATGTGTCTATATCTATGAAGAATTAAAATTAAATTGAATATGCCAAGATGGGAAAAATATTTACCAGTGATATTTTTAACTACAGTCCAGGCAGTTACATTGACACTATTTGTGCTGATCTTACTTACAAAGATTAGCAAAGGCATATTAGCAATAATCATTAAAAAACAATATTTCCAAGCATAAAAACCATAATAATATCTAAGAATAAATTTAAGATATATGAAGCATAACTTAAAACTATGCAACTTTACTGAGCATCATAAAAATACTTGAATAAATGGAGAAATAGCATGTGCTTTTAGATTCTTCAATATTAAAAGATGCTAATTCTTTCCAACTAGTTTTATAAACACTGAAATTTCAAACAAAACACCAAAGATTTTTTTTGATAAAATTTTTGTTGAATAATTACATACATACATACATACAAAAAGTACATGGAACTATACATCTCAACAAATTTGTAATTATTTTAAACGGGTTTAAGTTCAAAGTTTATCTGAAGTAAAAATGGAGCAAAATATCCTATAAAATTGTAATGTAAAAAATAAAAATAAAATCTGAAAAAATCTAGAATAATATATAGCTTAAAATTTAGGATTTGTAAGCATGCCATTAAAAATTGAAATCACAGGGGATCCCTGGGTGACTCAGCAGTATGGTGCCTGCCTTCAGCCAGAGTGTGATCCTGGAGTCTCAGGATCGAGTCCCTCATCGGGCTCCCTGCATGGAGCCTGCTTCTCTCTCTGCCTGTTTCTACCTCTCTCTCTTTCTCTGTGTCTCTCATGAATAAATAAATAAAATCTTAAAAAAAAATTGACAATAAAAAAGATTAATAGACTTGTCTACATATGTTTAATACCTCTCTGTGGTGAGTACCATAAAGTTAAAAGGCAAATGACAAATTAGGAAACAGTGTTTGCTATTTTCATTATGTCCCAGGCAGTGTCTTTGATAAGAACGAGGTGTGCTGTATTCTAATGAGTGCATGTGCAGATCCTGAAGTCAGTTTGCTTGGATTTGAATATGAAACAGCCCACTTACCAGCTGTCTTAGGTTGGGTTCCCCAGAAGCCGTGGCTGAGAGGAAGATTTTTTATACAAGTGACTTATTGATGATATTCTCTTCAGTGAAATCTGGAGGAATCCAGGAAGCAAGCTAAGTCAGGGGGATAATCTAAGCAAAGACAAGAGTTCAAATGAAGCTTCACTTAGCCTGACCTCACTGGAAGATCTGGAGCCAACATGGTACCATGAAGTCCTTGAAGCAAGCAGGCTGGGCCTTTGTATCTCCTAAAGCCTAGCCCCATCTATCCCTTTTTCAGTTTGGTGATTGCACTTCTGTATCATAGTTTATTTTAGGTACCCTTTTAGGGGAAAGGGAAGATATCAATAATTGGAAATTGCATTAGTCAGTCATTGTGTGCAGGCCATCCAAGCATTTGGGTCAGGCTGAGGACAATTTTCCAGAGAAGGGTGCAACTCTGAGTTGTTAGCCACCAACCATCATGGCAGCTAGATGATGGATGGATGCACTAGGTGGACAATGGGATTGGGGGATAGCACTAGCACCATCTTCTAAAACAACTAAGTCATCCTGATTAAGCTACTTAACTCTTTGAAGCTTCCATTTCCTCATTTATAATGGAAACATATCGATGCCATTGGGTGGTAGGAGATATGGTAAGGAATAGTATATGTCAGGAAATAGTCTAACAAAAACACTCAAATATTAGCATTTAGAGAGTTTTACAAGTCCAAACATTCACTAATAGCAAGATGGGAAAATTACAAAGACTGGTAATGCAGATGTGAAGAAATAGAATTATCCAAAATATGGGAATATTTTCTATTTAACTATAATTATAGAAATGCAAACTTAAAGTGAATTACTGTTTATTTCTTATTAAAGATAATACTCAGTGTTGGCAAGGTATCTATGTGTGTATAGAGCAATCTCTTAAATTCCTATTAAGAGTATAAAATGATCGATTGTTTTCTGGAGGGCATATTGGAAATCTATTTGAAGCTTTTAAATCATGTATACCTTCTAAAATGTGCATTCCCATTTCCAAGAATTTATTTGCAGAAAATCTGGCATGGAAATTGGCAAATACTTAAAAATACAAAGAAGTTCATATGTAGTATTATTTGAGTATTGGAAAATTGGCATAAGCTGATAAATCAGAAAGGAATAATAATGACAAAGCAGTTACTATAAAGAATAATGGTATAAAAATATATTTTTAAGAACAATTGGAGGTAATATACACCAATGGTGATTATCTTTGTGAGACAAGTTATTTTTACCTTATTTGTGCTTATTTGTAGCTTTCTGATCTTTCTACAGTGAACAAGTGACACAACAATAACCCATAAGCTTCAGGCTTCTCAGTAGGAGCTCAAGCCTGTAGGTATAAAATTTGAGGATGGCCTTTAGCCACAATTTAGTTATTTTTGATTTCATACTATTTCTGCCAAACATACATTTGTAAGCAAATGCTTGGAACATATTTAAAGAAAGAATGAAGACCAAACAGTTTCAAGAAAACATATTTCTTAAATACACAGACACACATCACTATGAACAATGAGTGTGCATCTCTACCCAGGGAAGAGAAAGAGAACCTTTTGTATAAGAAGTGATTGGTGAGGGAACAATCTTAGGCTGTTGCTTTGAAACTTGATTTACACTCATTCGAGGAACTGTTTCTTCAGTGTACTCATTTTATTCTCTCTTTAGGCTCATTGCACATTGGGGCAAGATAGCAAACTGTATTGATCAGAATCACAATAGAAAACAGATGGCACAAATGGGGTAAGTGAAGAGAGGAGAGCAAAGGGACAGTTTACAAAGATGTGGGCAAGGCTCAGGAAAGGTACAACATCAGGGCCAGCTAGCAATACCAGAGAGAGGCTGAAAGAATGAGAAGGAGGAGTTGTTATTTGAACCTCAGAGAAGCTCAGGTGAGAGATGCAGGGACTCAACAAAAGTCACCACACCAATCATGTCGGGCAGCTGTCCCCCAAATGTTGGCTCAGCATTTCAGGCAGCTTCAATGTCAGGGCACCTCCATACCAACACAAGTGTCCACAATCCTCATAGCAGGGGAAGAGAGGACACAGAGAAGCCCACAGCAGCTCTTCAATGCAGCTAACTAGAGGTGATGGGTCACTTCAATTCACATCTCATTGGCCAAAGCAAGTCATGTGGGCCTGCCTAACTATAAGGGGCTGGGGAAGAATCCTTATATGCACCCAGAAAGAAAGGAGAACTGGAAACACTGGTGAAAAACACAGCTGGCGAGGGACCCATATTCTTTTACCCAGCCTTGGGACATACTCTATGCTGTGCCGTGTCACAGTAGCCACCAGCCACATTGAGCACCTGAATGTGATTTGAGATATGCTGTCCCTATAAAATATACCTCAGAGTTCAAAGACTTAGCACAAAAAGAATACAAGATAGCCTATTTATGATTTTTATTATTGATTATATGTGGAACACTAATATTCTTTTAAATATTGGGTTAAATAAAAATACATTATGATTTATTCATTTTATCTATTTTTCTTTCTTAAATGTGGTTTCTAGAAAATTTTGTATGCGGCTTGTGTTTGTGGCTTGCATTATAGTGCTATTGAACAGTGCTGCTCTAGAGAGTTCTCTTGGTTCCCAAGAGGGTTTCTAATAGAAAGAGATAAAGAATTAGCAATCTCTGCTAGGATCCTCTATAGGATGAATCATTATTTTAATTGCTCCTGTATCTAATTAGCTACACAAGTGTGAAGGTTTTCTTTATTTTAGCATCTAATTTAAATTCCTTTAAAAAGATTCAGAATCAGTTTTTTTTTTCTTTCTCTCTCTCCTCCATAAAAGCAAAGCACAGGTGGTTCATAGAGACCATTATCCCATGGAGAGACTTTTTTATAAAACGTGTTTAAATGTCACTCAGTTCCATTAAAACAAAGGAGCCATTCAGCAAATGTGTTGCTTCTTAGTTTTTTACTTTCTTGTGGAAACTAATTTTGAGACTTTGACTATATTTTTATGAGGAAAGAGGGTACAGAGAAAGCCGTTAAGTTTACCTTTTCCTACATATGAAGAGTTAAAGTTGTAAGAAGTCCTTGAATTCACCTGGAAATATGGTCTAACAGTAACTATCCTATGGCCTGTGCAGAGAAATGCCTCCTTTGCTCCTTCAGCTTACTCCTTCTCCTAGTCCCAGCTCTTTGCCCTGGAGGCTGACCTGCTGGTCTGCACGGAGAGGTCTGGAATGGAGAGTTCTCATAGAGACCAGGAGGGAGGGGATCAGGGTCACAGTATCTATTCACCTGTAAATATACAGCTGAGGGCTGTATATTTAGAGTTGAGTCAGGAAAAGGGTATCACTCTAAAAGGAAGAATTTAATACAGAAATTAGAGTATTGACTGAGTACCACTGCTTTTCTTCATGACTTCTGATTCTAGTGTTTGCTCATTTTGCTCCTCCTTGTGGATCTAGGAGTGGTGACAACTTTGCTGCTCTTACCCTCAGGCGACTGTCCTATCCCTTGTGATTCTCTAGTACTCCCTTGAGTACTGTGCCATCCGCATTTGATTGTAACCCTCGTAGTGGGCCTGCTGGCATTTTGTAGGAGGGCTGCATCAAGACAAGAGGTTTTTGAGTGTCCTGGTCAATAATGAAGGACAGAGGAGCAACATTTTGAAGGTATTTCCTCAAGTCTAGGAACATAAAACAGCTTTTCATAAATTTCTGCCTGGTATTTACAATGTCTTAGAACAACGAACTCTGTAATATGCCTGAGGTAAGAAAGAAAGTTATCAAGATGCATTTTGTATGTTGCAGTTTTCTCTCTGGCAAAGAAATGTCAATATTTGAATTGCACATTAAGCTCTACACTCATCAATTCTTGGTCTTCTAAGAATATACTTGTACTTCTTTTAGATGGGAGGTTGAAATACTTCCTATGTTTCCCCACCTGTACAATGTGGGGTTTGTTTAGACTAGAGTATCTTAAATATCTCTGTGCATTAACATTCTGTAAGTTTATGATATTTTAGTCAAATTTGTAAAATATAATTTTTTGGCCTTTTGCTCAGGAGAGGTGAAAATGCGATTCTCTTTGGTTGTTGTGAATTCAGGTTCATCCACCAAAAGCCACCTCCACCATGCCGCCTAAGTTTGACCCCAAGATCAAAGTCATATACCTATGGTGCATTGGTGGTGGGGAGGTCTGTAACACGTCTGTCCTGGTACGGAAGATCAGGCCTCTGGATCTGTCTCCAAAAAAGGCTGGTGATGACATTACCAAGGCAACTGGTGGTTTGAAGTTTCTGGGGATTACAGTGAAACTGAACATTCAGAACACACAGGCCCAGCTGGAAGTGGTACCTTCTACCTCTGCTCTGATTATCAGAGCCCCCACAAGGAACCACCTAGAGATAGAAGCAAAACACATTAAACACAGTGCAAATGTCACTTTTGATGAGCTTGTCATTGCCTGACAGATGTGGCACCGATCTTTAGCCAGAGAACTCTCTAAAACCATTAAAGAGATTCTGGGGACTGCCCCATTTATGGGCTGCAATGTTGATGGCTGTCACCCTTATGAAATCATAGATGACATCAATAGGCATGTGTGTAGTACAAAGCCCAGCTAGTTAAGAGCTATGAGGGATCATTTGACAACCAAAATATATATATATATATATATATATATATATATATATATATATGGAATAACATGATGACGTTAATGTGTAGGCTTCTCTGAAGTGCTGGGCTGAATATTTTGTGAAACAAAGTTCACCTTCCCACTTAAGAAAATCAGAGAAAAAAATTTTTAAAGATTTTATTTATTCATGAGACACACACACACACACACACACACACACACAGAGGCAGAGACACAGGCAAAGGGAGAAGCAGGCTCCAAGCAGGGAGCCCAGTGTGGGACTTGATCTCCAGGATCATGCCCTGGGCTGAAGGCAGGCACTAAACCACTGAGCCACCCAGGGATCCCAAGAGAAAATTATTTTTATTAATGCCTTTGAAAGCACCATATAAAAGAGTGCATGGTCCTAATAGCACCAAGCCAAAGTCAGAGGTCAGTGAACAATGGCCCAAGGGTCAAATGCAAACTGCCATCTGTTTTTGTAAAGTTTTATTAAAACACAAGCCATGCTGATTTGTTTATGTATTGTCTATATCTGCTTTCTCACTACCATGGCGTAGTTGAGTTGTTACAACAGAAATTGTGTCAGTCCACAAAACCTAAAATGTTTACTACCTGGCCCTTTACAGAAGTTTGCCAATTCTTGGCTTAAGATGAGTAAGCAGCTCTCTTTAAGTAAAATTCCTATTCAGGTTTTTCAGGTGTGACATATCCCAGACACTGATAGCGGGTAGTTAAAGGTACAAATAATTGCCCATTTTGAAAGTGCCAAAATTAAGTGCTCACTTCGATAGCACATTTACTGAAAGCACCTAAATTATAAAACTTGGTTTGTATGACACTTGAAGGGCAGCCTGGTAATCTGAGGATTTGAGCTCAATTCTATTCTTTACCAGTTTAACAATCTTGCGAGAGTTACCTCATTTTTCTTAGTTGTAGCATCACATGAGATAATATGTGGAACACCTTAAATTTCCATCTGAAAGTAAAAAGTTATTAAATATTAATTTTGACGCTGCAGAAAAGGAAATTGTAAATCTCTGAAGTCAGAAGGTCTGAAAATGCATCATATGTACCTAGAGCTTAACATGCAATGTTCAGTAAACAATTGCATAGCCATCTTCCCCCCATTGCCCTTAAAAAGCCACTCCTTCAGCAAAACAAACAAAAAACCCTTGAATCTCTCAGGCAGGTGACATACTAGGAATGATGCATGGAAGTGAGAAGCTCAACAGCAGAATTTGGAATGACTGCTGCCTGGCAACTGTGTACACTAGGACCCTGGCCAGGAAGATATTGGGGTTTCATAGCTCTCAAGCTACAAAGGCATCTGCAGTTGGCTCCAGGAAGAGGCTCTGAAATAGAAGCTTCCAACTATGTATTCATAGGGGACTTGATTTCTAAATGAGGAACAGACAACCTGCTGAGAAATACCTGTGTTTCTCAAATTGCAAAGCTGGAACAAAAGGGATTTAGTGATGCAGAGCAAGGAAATCCTCAGGAACAGACTAAGGTTTAAAAGGATCATCCTTATGTATTTATTTTCAGAACAATAGGGGATTTTTTTTAAAGATTATTACAAAGAAGATCTAATTCTTCCTTTCTGGTTGTGCAGGGTTTAAAGTCCAACAATTCACTCCTGTTTCTCTGCCTGAGCTGAATTCAACAGATAAGAAGAAAGTCTTAATGATTAATAAGCCCTCTGGAGCAAGAAAGGGAGTTTATTTTCATTTTACAGATGAAGAAACTGAGGCCCTGAGGGATCAAAACACCTATTTGAGGTCATATAGTTCTTTCATGCAGAGTGAAAATGAATTCCTGGGTCTCTGATTTCTTTCTTTCTTTCTTTCTTTCTTTCTTTCTTTCTTTCTTTCTTTCTTTCTTTCTTTCTTTCTTTCTATGATTTTATTTATTTATTTATTTATTTATGACACACACACACACACACACACACACACATACACACACAGATAGAGACACAGGCAGAGGGAGAAACAGGCTCCATGCAGGGAGCCTAATGTGGCACTTGACCCCAGGACTCCAGGATCACTCCCCGGGCCAAAGGCAGGTGCCAAACCGCTGAGCCACCCAGGGATCCTGGGCCTCTGATTTCTGCTGTACTTTTTTTTCTCTAAAGCACCCTGCTTCTCCAGAACCCTCAGCTTAGGTAGACCACACTGGTCCTGCCTCTGACTTACTGCATGATGCAGGCATGCTGGAGGATCTTTCTGTGGCTTTTTTTGGTCCTCTGTAAAATGGTTCGAATACCCATCTATCCTTCCTCATAAGGATGGTAAAACTCAACTGGCATCACAGACATGAAATTGTGATTCAGTAGATATGGCAGACACTTATTCCTTTCTATAAAATCTATTCCCTTCTTCTTTCTTAACCTGATTTTATTCCAGCAGCCATAGACCCAGTCACAGAGAATAAATCATGCTTAAACCATGGGAGCCAATGGTAGTCCCATCCCCTTTGCGAGTGATTACCCTAGAGATTGTCATGTGACCCAGAACTGGTCAGGAAGATAGGGAGGAAAGCCTGGAGAGGGGTGTGGAAGATTTTAAGAAAGTTCTGCTCTACCTGTTAAAAGGCACAAGTGGTAATGTGAAGGAAAGTTTAAGTGTCAGCAAAGGATGCTCTCAGGTGAGATGGAGGACATCATGAGTGGAACAAAGCAGATATCAGTTACAAGCTCATTCACTTTTTCAGGAAATATTTACAGTGTGTTCACCATGTGTTAGGTACTGGGAAATACAGCAGAGAACAAGCAGACCCAATTCCCTGGTCCCGTAGAGATGACACTCTAGTGAGGGGACACAAGATAAATAAGCACAAAATGTAGTATATTGAGGAGAAGTGTAGAAGAAACAGGGGAAGGCAGGGCTGGGAACATGAGTGATTGGGGGCCGAAGTTTTAGACAGGGCTGTGAAGGATGCTTTCATGGAGAGGGTAGTTTTGTATAAAAGCCTGAAGGAAATGAGGAAGGGAGCCATGATGAAATTCACAATTTAGAATCATCTTGTCAGAGGGCACAGCCAGGTGGTTGATGTGACTGGAGTAGAGTAAGCAACATGGGGAAGGATAGAAAGTGTGAGCAGTGGTATCGATTGCAGGTCATCTGGAACCTTGAAGCCACGATGGGTCTTTGTTTCTTACTCTGAGTCACAGTGGAATCCATTGGAAGATTTTGAACAGGGAGATGACAGGATCTGACCTTCATTTTAGCAGGATCATTCTGGTAGCTTTGTGCAAACAGACCGAAGAGGTACAAGGGCAGAAATAAACCACTTGGGAAGATATTTATAATACAAGTGAGAGCCACTGGTGGTTTTGGCCAAAGTGGTAGTGGAAATGTAAGAGGTGGTCCAGATTCTGGATGTATCTTGAAGATGGAGTTGAAGGGACTTGTTAAAGATCAGAGTAGGGTTTGAGGGAATTGAGGACAACTGAGGTTTGGGGTTTTAGCACCTGGGATGGTGTAGTTGTCATTTACTCATTGGGAAGACTGGGAAATGTATGCTTTGGGAGCAATGTCAAAAACTTGCTTTTTGGGCAGCCTGGGTGGCTCAGCAGTTTAGCATCACCTTCAGCCCAGGGTGTGA